>NW_006408616.1:6030699-6046010 GCF_000296735.1 Chrysochloris asiatica
TCCTTTAGGTAAATATTAAACAGTAATCCCCCTTCTGGGCTATAAAATACTACCTCACAAAAACTAGGCCACAGATTTTTGTTATGGAAGTAGTTATGGAAAATTCTTGTCAGAGTTCCAAGGAAGGGTCCTTAGAAAGCTTGAAGGGTAACACATGTTTGGGTTATACAGCTTGGACTGTTCAGAACAATAATAAATGTGTGAACACCGTCCAGTTCACAGAAGTACTCCATCACCAATACTTTACTGAATATGCTCTATTTATAAGAAACGTTATGGATTATTTAGTGCCCTTTGTTTTAGATTGCAGATTCAGTGGGAAGTAGGTGATATTTAATTAGTCCTAGTATGACCCTGCTCTTTCTCCTTTTTTATTCTCTGTCCTCCTCAGGGTCTCCTAGCAAGTCTGAGGATTCATATGGCAGGTGCAAGTACCCAGGAAAGTGACCTGGCCTTTCAGAATTTTCTAAATCTAACTTGTGAAAAGTTGCATTCCCACAGCGTTCTGAGGTATAGGCCCACCTACACTGTCCTTTACTCACACAACAGAACTCCCACACATTCTTTGCAAAGTACTGAGTAGAATGTTTGAGACTTTCAGTACACTGCAGGGTTTTAATCAGCTGTTGCATAGGAACGTGATTAGAAAATTCCCCTGAAATTGAACTTTGATTTGCTTGTGTTAGTCCCAATAGTTGGCACTCTGTTAAATTAGCAATTTGAAAGTACTGATTACTGCAGAGCCAATTCCAATTCATGGCCACCCTATAGAGCAGAGTAGAATTACTCCATGGGGTTTCTGAGACTATAAATCTCTCAGGAAGCGGGTCACCCCACCTTTCTCCTCCTGCAGAGTGGCTGGTGGGTTTTGTGAACAGCCTAACACTTAGCCACTGTACCACCAGGGCCCCTTCCTGTATTACCAGGCCTTCTAATTTGGAAACGGGACCTGATTATGTTTTTGTATGGAGCAGCATTAATATTCTCATGGCAATCAAATCTTTTTTTGGTAAACCAAAACATAGTTTTATAGTGCTAGTGAGGTTGGCCCAGGACTGGGCAGTGTTTCGTTCTGCTGTGCATAAATTTGCTATGAGTCGGTAACAACTCGATGGCACCTAACAACAACAAAAAGTGTGTGGTGTGTTTTTCTTTTCAGTTAAGTTGGAGTAAGGGGGAATAAGACAATTTTAATGCTTGATTGTCAGAGTGGTAATTAAGGATAAACATCAGACTAGGATTCTTGGCTTCACTTTGCCACCTAACATCTGAGTGACTTAAGTCAATCTCTCTGAACTAGAATTTCTTCAACCATAAAATGGAGATAATATCAGCTCTGCCTACCTCATAGGCTCAAAACTGATAATGTGAAAGCCATGAAATGTAGAAGTGCAAATAGCATTACAGGTCCCCACGGAATGCTCTTGGATACCAGTGACAGCTGAACAATGGCTTCATCTCTGAACCATTTTCCGTGAACAGATATGAGAGATTCAGGAGCTGATGGCAAAACAGAAATGCTTCACTGATGAATGGCTACAGTAAAATTCTGCTTCAGAAATATTGTGAGGGCAAACTGATGGTCAATCCAAAAGATACCACCAGATGGGGGTGGAGGCTCTGATAAAACAGAAGCAAAATGACTTACAAAGCTTAGAACTTTTCAAAACTGGGTGAAAAAAACCCAACGTTACCAAAGATTCTCACATGGAACACTGAGAGGATTAATGGATAAATCTGTGACCATCTTGTTGTCGTTGAGTCAGTTCTGACACATAGTGACCCTGTATAGGGTTTCCAAGGAGTGGCTGGTGAGTTTGAACTGTGATCATGTAGTTCCACACCAACCTTGCAGTCCAGTGCATTAACTCACAGCACCACACCAGGACTCCCGAGAAAGACCAAAGAGAGCAAAAACCTTTGCCAAAGTTATGTTACACAATATCCAGTGTAGATTCAGAAGATTTCCCACCAAAACAAATCAAGATAGAATCCTTGTTTTTGTATATATTAAATATCCCATTTCTAACTCATATCATATTCAGATTCACTATTCAGTAGAATCCCCTTCTGACAAGTGAATTGCTAGCTGCTAATGTCTGTGGCTACTGAAAACCTTATGAATAATAGTGCAACATTGTCTGATACGTTGCTGGAGGATAAGCCCCACAGGTTGAAAGGCACTCAGAATATGACTGGAGAAGGAATACTTCCTGAAACAAAAGTTGACCTTAATGACATGGATGGAGCAAAGCATTTAAGATCTTCATTTGTTAATGGGACACAATTCAAAATGAGAAGAAACAGCAGTAAACATCCATTAATAATCATAATGTGAAATATATGACGGATGAATCTAGGAAATTTGAAAGTCATCAAAAATGAAATAAAATGCATAAAGATTGATATTCCAGGTGTTAGTGAACTGAAATGGACTCATATTGATCATTTTGAATCTGACAATCACCTGGTTTACTACAGTGGAAACAACTAAATGAAGAGGAATGGTGTTCCATTCATTGTCAAAAATAACATTTCAAGTTCTATCTTGAAGCACAATGCTGTTTTTGATAAGATAATGTTCATATACCAACAAGGAGGAATCTTACTCAAATTTATAAACCAATTACTAAAGCCAATGATGATGACATGGAAGAATTCTACCAATTTCTTCAGTCTAAAACTGAATCAATGCAATAATAAGATGCATTGATAGTTACTGGTAATTGGAATGTGAAGGTTGGAAGCAAAGAAGAAGAACTGGTAGTTGGAAAATATGGCCTTGATGATAGAAACAATACTGGAAATTGTGTGATAGAATTCTGCAAAACCAATGAATGACTTATTGCAAATACCTTTTGTTCAACCACATAAATGGCGACTATCCACCTGGCTCTCACTAGATGGAATATACAAGGAACCAAATTGACATCTGTGGGATGGAACAATACAGAAGTTCCATATCACCAGCTAAAACAAGGCCAGGGGCAGACTACAGAGCAGACCATCAATTGCTCATGTGCAAGTTCAGGATGAAACTGAAGTAATGAAAACAAGTTCAAAAGAGCCAAAATATGACTTTGAATTTATCCCACCTGAATTTAGAGATCATTACAAGAACAGATTTGATGCATTAGACACTAATGACCAAAGACCAGAAGTTACACGATGACATTAAGAACATCATATATGCTGAAAGCAAAATGTCATTAAAAAGCAATGAAAGAAAGAAAAGAGATAAAGTGGTGTCAGAAAAGACTCAGACTTACTGTAAAGCTAAAGCTACGGGAAGAAATGATGACATAAAAGAGCTGAACAGAAAATTTCAATGGACAATTCAAAAAGACAAAGTTAAGTCTTAAAATTATATGTGCAAAGATCTGGAGTTAGAAAAACAAAAGGGAAGAACATGCTTAACTTTCTTAAGCTGAAAGACTGAAGAAAATATTCAAACCTCATTTTGCAATATTGGAAGATTCTATGGACAAAATGTTGAATGATGCAGAAAGCATCAAAAGAAGTTGGAAAGAATACAGAGTCACTGTACCTAAAAGAATTGGTCAATAATTTCAAGAGGTAGCATGGTATTGAAGGAGGAAGTCCAAGCTCCACTGAAGGCATTGATAAAACACATGGCTCCTAGATTTGACTGAATATGAATTGAAATGTCAAGAAAATTTGAAGACAGCTATTAAGTCAAATATTTGGAAGAGATCCATATTAAGTCCCATTCCAAAGTAAGATGACCTAAAAGAATACAAAAATCATGGAAGAATATCACTAATATCACATACATTTACACTGGTTACAGCAGTACTTTAACAGGGGGATGCCAAAATTCACACTGAATTCAGAAAAGGACATGGAATGGGAGATATCATTGTTGACTTCAGGTGGATCTTATTTGAAAGCAGAGAATAGCAGAAAGATGTTTGCTGTTTGCTATTATTGACTATGCAAAAGCATTCAAGTGTGTGGATCATAATAAACTATGGATATAATATTGAAGAGATTGGGAGTTTCAGAAAACTTACTTATTCTCATGAGAAACTTTTATATAGACCAAGAAGCAACTGATTGAACAGAATAAATGGAGACTGAATGGTTTAAAACCAGGAAAGCTGTGTTTCAGGATTATGTCCTTCGCCATACTTATTCAATCAGTGTGGTGAGCAAACATGAGAAGCTGGATTTTATGAAGAAGAGAGTGGCATCAGGATTGAGGGAAGATTCATTAACAACCTGCAATATGCAGATGACAAAATCTTGCTTGCTGAAATCTAAGAGGACTTGCTTATGAACATCAAAGAATACAGCCTTCAGTAGGAGTTGCATCTCCATGTAAACAAAACAAAATCCTTACAATGGGACCAATCAATAACATCATGATAAGTGGAGAAAAGATTGGAATTGTCAAAGATTTCACTTAGCTTGGATCTACAATCAATGCATGGAAACAGCAGTCAAGAGGTCAAATGATGCATTGCATTAGAAAAATCTGCTGCATCAGGGTTGAAGTGTTAAAGAGCAAAGACACAACTTTGAGGATTAAGAAGATGCACCTGACCCAAGCCATGGTGTTTTCAACTGCCTCATATGTATGTGAAAGTTGGACAGTGAATGAAGAAGAATGGATGCATTTGAATTATTGTGTTGGGGAAGAATAATCAAAGTGCAATGGACTGCCAGAAGAACAAATATGTCTTCTTGGAAGAAGAACAGCCAGAGTGCTCCTTAGGAATGAGTATGGTGAGACTTCATCTCTTGTACTTTGGACATATTGTAAGGAAGGCTCAGTCCTGGATGAAGGACATCATGCTTGGTAAAGTGGAGGGGTCAGCAAAAAAGAGGAAGACCCCCAATAAGATGGAGTGGCACAGTGGTTGCAACAGTAGGCTCATACATAGCAACAATTGTGACGATAGAGTAGGACTGGTTAATGCTTTGTTCTGTTGTGCACAGGGTTACAGTGAGTTGAAACCTACTTGATGTCACCTAACAATAGCAATGTCAGTGGCAGATTCCAGCTTCCATCCTTTGCATTTAACTCCATCCTACTCCATCGATTCTGACCCATAGTGTCCCTGTATAGGGTTTCTAGGAATGACTGGTGAGCTTTAACCTCCAACCCTGCGGTTCAGACTGATTTTGCAGTCCAGCTCATTGACTCATAGCATCACACCAGGACTCCTAACAATAACAATGTCTGTGGCAGATTCCAGGTTCCATCCTTTGTATTTAACTACATCCTGCTTAGGGCTATTCCAATTAAGAAAATGGGCCCAGAATAGGCAGAACTCAGTGGTCAAGATCACTGGGAGCAGAAATTCTATCAATTGAATCCATGGCTAGATTCTCCAGTTCTTTGCATTTAAAAGACTCTGATCTTAATTTTGTCTGTGATTAATTACCAGGTTTCTTTAGCTCTAAAATGAGGTTGGACTAAGTCTCTGTATAATCTCAGTGTTTTATGATTCCTTGAGAAGTTTCTGAGAAGAAACTGTTTTAGGAAATTAGAAGATCAAAGATAATTATGCTATGAAAATGGGGAAAGAGGAGTGGTAGGAGAGGAGACCTTCAGAAAAATAAAAGATGATGATTAGGGACAATCTGGGATGGATAAAGCTGAAAGCAATTTGACTGCTGAACAATTGGAGAAAAATGAAAATCTTTTGTACACAGATGAGGGTAGATGCACGGAAGGCCAGTAGACTGTGTCCAGTAGAAAAATAGAATAATTTTTTCGAGCAGAGTTCAGGATACTAGACAGTTAGGGATTAGATGGTAGTAGTTTTAATCTTAAACCAAGGAATGGACCTAAATCTTTGTCATAAAAAATGACCAATAAGACACATAAATAGTGGGCTTTGTCAGCAGATGATATGAACTAGAAGAACTCTTACCCAAAGAAATACTTGACCAAAAGAACCACCTTGTCATCAACTCTTTCAGGAAGAGTTTAAACACAACCACTTAAAATAGAAAGCCTCCTTTGTTGGCGTCCCCCTCAATTACTTATAATTGATATCACCATGTAAAAGATGAGTCAGCCTAGGAAATGACTGGTTAAATGACATACAATAGTAGAGGCCAGAGTTCCTAATGCAAACACACTAGCTTCCTTGTCATCACCACTTACAAAATACTTTACAGGGCATGTGCAACCTTTTAATCAGAATGGTGTCTGGTGTGCAGTTAGTAATCTGCTATTCATAGGTATTAAAATGTATAGATAGAATTGTAGAGTTGTTGTGAGTGTTTGAAGTGACTCTGGATTTCAATGACTTATTACTTATCCATCAGAAAGTATAGGGCAAGGATAAAGGCAAAAAGGAAAGATGTAATAGCTCCTTGTTTTCTATTCATAGGAAGTTTAACCTCCTAGAGTAAAGATAAAAACTGATGGCTGGAAAAGCAACATAAGTATCAGAAGATCAGTGATTACAATGTACATCAAAACAATCCATGTTCTGATGGTTTTTAAAAACATTTCTGAAAATGAATTTAATTTTATTATTCTCCTAGAGAGGAAGCAACTTTGCAATACTGCAATTTACATTTAAAGGTTCAATTGGCTGCACCTCACTGTTTTCACTTAGACATTCTGTGTAGTGACTTATTTTTTTCCCTGGTCCCTGCAAACAATAAAGAAAGACTGAGGGAAGACAAGGGAAGGTCTTGGTGTGGCGCTGTAGGATAAGCACTTGGTTGCTAATCACAAGCTAGAAGTTCATATCCACCAGTTGCTCCTCAGAAACTAGACATGTTTGCTATGAATCGCAACGGACTGGAGGACACTTAATAACAATTTATACATTGCTGTTGTTATGAAGTGCCGTTGAGTTGATTCCAACCCATAGCGACCCTGTATAGGGTTTCCGAGGAGCAGAGGGTGAGCTTAAATTGCCAGCCTTGCAGTTCAAACAACTTTGCAGTCTCGCGCATTAACCCACAGCGCCACACCAGGACTCCATAATTTCTACATTACAAAGCTAGTATATTGTATTGAAGCACTAGTGAATGGAATGATCCCATGTATGAATAAATTAGTTCTACTCCAGAGATGAGATGTTATTTGATTCTGGTAAAATCAAATATAAGAAAGCAAAATAACACATGAAATAATTATATATATATTACATATAAATATACATATAAATAATAAAATATACAGTTATACTATACTATACTATAATAATAATAATGACAACAATGAAGTCGTCTGAAAAAACAAACAACTACAGCGAAAGCTCCTGTGTCAGGCCTGTTTCTTATTCTCTGTAAGAACAGCAGAAGAAGAATCAGATTAAGTTGCCTGTATTAGATTACAAAGAAACAATATACAGAAACTGAATGTGAAAATGTGATCTGTAGGGAAGATTAACAAAAATACAGGGTGTTTCTGGTTAACATAGTGGTTTTTGTAGCCACTAATAGGTTTCTGAATACAATGAATCAGGTTGCTATCTGTTGTTATTATTAAGTGCCATTGATTAGGTTCCAACCCATAGCGACCCTGTATAGGGTTTCCAAGGAGCGGCTGGTGAGCTTGAACCACCAACCTTGTGGTTCAAATCAACTTTGCAGTCTAGCGCTTTAATCCACAGCACCACACCAGGGTGCTATTTAGCACATCATAAACATTCTAAATAATAAATTATTGACCTGAGTTATAGATAGGTTTATATTTTCTTTAATGTAAGTAGTGGCTTTGATGTAAGAAGATTCCAGCTCACCATCTCTCATCTTCTGGACAGGAGGGAGTAATTTGTTGGTAATAACTGTTGTTCTTAAAGTGCCATGGAGTCAGTTCTGACTCAGAGAGACCCTGAGGAGCAGCTGGTGGGTTTGAACTGCCAACCTTGAAGTTCAAGCTGACTTGTGGTCCAGTGCTCATTTAATAGCGCTGCAACAGGACTCCTGGCAATAAGTGCCCTTGAGTTGGCTGCAACTCATAGTGACCCTATATGACCCTGTTGTTAAGTGCCCTTGAGTTGGTTGCAACTCATAGTGACCCTATATGACTTTTTAAAGTCTTCACAGGAGCAGAAAGCCTTCTCTTTCTCCCACAGAGCAACTGGCAAGCTTCAACCATGGACCTTGTAATACTGGTGGTGGTGGTGGTGCGTCATGGGGTCGGTTCTTACTCATAGTGACCCTGCATAGGGTTTCCGAGGCTGTAATTCTTTATGGCAGCAGAAAGCCTCATCTTTCTCATGCAGAACAGCTGGTAGTTTCGAACTGCTGACCTTGAGATTAGCAGCCCAACTTCCAGAGCTCCTTAATTAGTAATAACTTTAGTTGTTGTTAAGTGCCATCGAGTCAATTCCGACCCATAGCAACCCTGTACAGGGTTTTGGAGGAGCGACTGGTGAGTTTGAACCACCAACTTTGCAGATCATACCCACTTTGAAGTCCAGTGCATTAATCCACAGTGCCACACCAGGACTCTGGTAATAACTGTAGTGGTTATGTGCCGTGGAGTCGGTTCTGACTCATAGCGACCCTGTACAGGGTTTCCGAGGCTGTAAATCTTTATGGGAGCAGAAAGCCTTGCAACTATTTTAAGCATGCCCCTCCTGACTGAGAAGCCCAACGATGAATGTTTTAAATTGCACCCTGAACGTGTGTTCTTATAAAGATGCACACCTGTATTTCAGAGCTGGAAATAGAGGTAGAAGATGTCTGTCTATAATTCTTGAAATTGAGTGCCAAGGCTATGAGTGGTAGAGGTGTTCACTTGTTTCAGCTTTGGTGGGCGATGGCCATTTCTTGGGTTGTTTGAGTCTGAAACATTTAGTTCCTACTATCTTTAATCTAAATACTCTAACTTCCTAAAATAATATTTTTTATTTGTGGGAAGAAATGAATCATCAATAAATGTTATTTCTATGAATGAGGTTATAATCTTTCATAGCTAAAGGGAAATTTAAAACTTATCGCCTTCATAATCTCGAAATGTTGTGAAAGCAAAGGTCCAGTCATGAAGTTACCCAACCATTCTGTTATTAGGACTAGTACCTTGGGCTTGACATTTGTCCATTATAGAAACTTTTATTTAATTTGTAAGAAAATACACAACTATTTCTAATTTATCTCTTCGTTAAAAAAAATTCTTCAGAAATATTTACAATCTAAATTTTCTGCAAGTAAGCAACAAAAGAGAGAAATTTTTATCCTCAAGTACATGATCTCATTTTAAACTCAACCAAGGTGCTATTAGTGCCTTCAAGTTGATGCTGACACACAGTGTGTGGCCCTGTGTAGGGTTTCCGAGGCTGTAAATCTTTGCAGGAGCAGAAAGCCTCATCTTTTCCCTACTGAGTGGCTAGTGGGCTGAAATCACCGACTTTGTGGTTCATAATCCAGTGCTTAATCTACATAGCCACCACACTCTCCCAGCCAAGGTATAGGTGATTAACAGTACGAGTTTCCTTTCTATAGAAATTCATGCTATTATTGGACTCTTGGTGTGGCACTGTAGGATCAGCACTGGACTGAGAACTACAGGTCAACAGTTCTAAACATACCAGCTGTTCCTCAAAAACCCAGTGAAACCCTATAAGGGGTTTGGAGTTGGAAAGGACTTGACGGCAGTTAACAACAACAATATTATTTGATAGCAGAAAATAAACAAAAACTTAACATTTTGAAGTGTTTCATTAAGTAAATAATTGTTTCCTACTCAGTCTGATTGTAGGTGTTCCAAGCAACTGGCATTTCTATTTCACAAGATACTTTAATTTGTTTTAAAATTTCTATACAGGCATATAGGGCTTGGATCCAGACTACCACAGTAAAACTAATATAGCAATAAAGCGAGTCACATAAATTTTTGATTTTCCATTATATATAAAATTTATGTCTCCGCTATACTGTAATAGTAGTATTGATGTGGAACTGTAGGATAAGCAGTGGACTACTAACTACAAAGCAGGTTGTTTAAATCCATCAAGCGCTCCTCAGAAACTCCATTCAGAGTCTCTTTGAATCAGAACTGACTTGATGACACTTAGCTACAACAACATACTGCACTTTATTAAGTAAGTAATGGTCTCCCAGTGTGATATTTTCAGTTAAGCACTGGACTTCTAACCGCAAGATCATTAGTTCAAATCTGCCCATCGTTTCTTGGAAATCCTATCCAGAGTGCTATGAGTTGAACCTACTCCACGGCACTTAACAAGCATTATGTAAAAGTTTGAAATATGAGAATTATCATGACGTGACACAGAGGCACAAAGTGTGCATGTGATATTGGAGAAATGTCCTGATCGACTGGCTCGAGGTTAGGCTGTCACAATCCCCAATTTGCAAATAAACATGAAGCACAATAAAGCGAAGCACAGTAAAATGAGGCCTGCCTGAATATTGATTCACACATTTTCTAGCTATATTATTAACTATCCAAAGAAATACTGTTCCCAGTAATAGAGATGTGATAGTAGGCATCTCCAAATCCCTAAACCAATCTACTTAAATAATGCAATATGAACAAACATCAATAAATAGAACAGATAGTAATCTGAAAAATACGTAAAGAAAATCCTACATTTTAAACCTGTATTTTTTCTTTTCTTATTATGGACTAGAAGGTATGTTCACATAGAAACAAAATACTTTGGTTTCAACATATATAAGGCAAATGTATTGAACATTCATAAGTAATCTCCTGCAGTCCAAATAAGACAACATTTTATAAATGTGACCTTAATTTAGCATACATTGATGAAATTTTAAATATTGCTTTCCTGTATGACAAAGGTCAACTATGCTCTATTTCCATTTTGTTTTTAGCAGATACATTTTTATAGTTGTTTTGCAACCCTCAGAAGCAGGATAACATAATAGAATTCTTGTTAATGTAACAACATCTGCAACACCACTCCTCTGTCAGTTTGTCATAGTGTGGGGGCTTCTGTGTTGCTGTGATGCTGGAAACTATACCATCAGTATTTTAAATACCACTAGGATCAGTCATGGTGAATAGGTTCCAGACTAAGACACACTAGGAAGTAGCAGAGACGGATCACTTCTGAAAGATTAACCACTAAAAACCATGCAAATAACAGCAAATCATTGTCTGACACAGTGCTGGAAGATGAGCCCCTCCAGTTACAAGGCACTCAAACTACAACTGGGAAGACCTACCTCCTCAAAGTAGAGTTGACTTTAATGACATGGATGGAGCAAAGCATTCAGGACCTTCATTTGCTGATATGGCACAACTCAAAATGAAAGAAACAGCTGCAAACATCCCTTAATAATCAGAATGTGGAATGTATGAAGTATGAATCTAGGAAAATTAGAAGTCATCAAAATGAAATGGAACACAACATTGATAATCTAGGCATTAGTGAGCTGAAATGACTATGTTGGCCATTTTGAATTTGACAGTCATGGTATTCTATGCTGGGGATGACAAATTGAAGAGGAATGGTCACATTTAGCATCAAAAATTTTTTTCAAGATCTATCTTGAAGTACAATGCTGTTTGTGATAGGATAACATCCAGATTAACAAGAAAGCCCAGTTAATATTACTATTATTCAAATTGATGAGCCACGTACTAAAGCCAATGATGAAGAAATTGAAGAATTCTACCAACTTCTTTGGAGTCCTGGTGTGGCACTGTAGGATAAGCACTGGACTGCTAGCCACAAGGTTGGCAGTTCAAACCCACCAGGTGCTCCTTGGAAACCCTGTATAGCATTGCTATGAGTCGGAACCAACTCGGCAGTCCTTAGCAAGCAAGCAAGCAAGCAAGCACCAACTTCTTCAGTCTGAAACTGAGTGATCATGAAATCAAGATGCATTGATAATTATTGGTGATTGGAATTTGAAAGTTGGAAGCAAAGATGAAGAATCAGTAATTGGATAATATGGCGTTGGGGATAGAAATGATGATAGAGATTGCATGATAAAATTTTGTAAAACCAATTACTTATTCATTGCAAATATGTTTTTTTTTTCCCCAACAACATAATTGGCAATTATACATGTGGACCTCATCAAATGAAATATACAATAATCAAATTGACTATATCTGTGAGTATAGACAATGGAGAAGCTCAGTATTATCAGACAAAACAAGGTCAGGGGCTAACTGTAGAAAAGACCGTAAATTGCTCATATGCAGGTTTAGGTTTAAGCTGAAGAAAATTAAAACAAATCCATGAGAACCAAATTATGACCATGAGTATGTTGTTGTTAAGTGCTGTCGAATCAATTCTGACCCTTAGTGACCTTGTATAGGGTTTCCAAGGAGCAGCTGGTGAGCTTGAACCACCTACCTTGCAGTTCAAACGGCTTTGCAGTCTGGCGCATGAACCCACAGCACCACACCGGGACTCATGAGTATATCCTACCTGAATTTAAAGACCATTTCAAGAACAGATTTAACTCATTAGAACAAAGGCCAGAGGAGTTATGGGATGACATGAAGAACTGTATACATCAGGAAAGCCAAAGATCACTAAAAAAGACAGGAAAAAAAGAAAGGACCAAAATGGATGTCAGAAGAGACTCTGAAACTTGTTCTTGAACACAGAGAAGCTAAAGTGACGGGAAGAAATGATGACGTAAAAGAGCTGGACAGAAAATTTCAAAGGGCAGCATGAGAAGACTAAGTCAAATATTATAATGAAATGTGCACAGACCTGGAGTTAGAAAACCGAAAGAGATGAACATAGTCAACATTTCTCAAACTGAAAGAACTGAAGAAAAAATTCAAGTCTTAGATTGCAATATTGAAGGATTCTATGGCCAGAATGTTGAATGATGCAGGAAACATCGAAAGAAAATAGAATATACAGAATCACCATAACAAAAAGAATTGCTTGATGTTCAGCTATTTCAAAAGGTACCATATTATCAAGAACTGATGGTATTTAAAAAGTCCAAGCTGCACTGAAGTCATTGGCCAAAAGCAAAGCCCCAAGAATTGATGGAATACAAATTGAAATGTTGTAACAAACTGATGAAAAACTGGAAGCACTCACTCATCTATGCCAAGACATTTGGAAGACAGCTGCCTGACTTACTAGTTGGAAAAGATCCATATCTGTGCCCATTCCAACAGACAGTGGAAATTTCTGAACAATATCAGTAATAGTAAGTAAAATTTTGCTGCAGATAATTAGAAAACTGTTGCAGTATGACAATTCAAAATCTGTTGTTAGGTGCTGTGGAGTAGATTCAAACTGTTTCATGATCCATTGACAATGAGCTGCCAGAAGTTCAAGTCAGCTTTAGAAGAGGATGTGGAATGAGGGTTATCATTGCTGACATAAAATGGATCTTGGTTGACAGCAGAGAACACCCTGTCTTGTGTTTTATTGACTATGCAAAGGCATTTGACTGTGTGGATCATAAAAAATTAAAGGTAACAATTAAAGACACATAAGTCTGTGATATGCAGATGATACAACCTTGCTTGTCAGCAGTGAAGAGAACTTGAAATACTTGCTGATGAAGATCAAAGAATATAGCCTTCAGTATGGATTGTGCCCCCATGTAAAGAAAATGAAAATCTTTACAACTGGACCAATAAATAACATTATGATAAATGGAAAAAAATATTGAAGGTGTCAAATATTTCATTTTACTTGGATCCATAAACACTCATGAAACTAGTAGTCAAGAAATCAATGGACATATTGCTCTAAACTAATCTGCTGAAAAAGATCTCTTAAAAATTTTAAAGATCAAAGATGTTGCTTTGAGGACTAAGGTGCATCTGACACAAGTCATGGTATTTTCAATCACCTCATGCATGTAATTAAAGGAATTCTGGTAGCATAGTGGTTACAAGTTGGGCCGCTAACGTCAAGGTCAGCAGTTCGAAACTTCCAGCTGTTTCATGGGAGAAAGATGAGGCTATCTGCTCCTGTAAAGATTTACAGCCTTGGAAACTCTATGCAGGGTCACTATGAGTCAGAACCAACTCCGTAGCACACTACCACCACCACCACGCATGTAAAAGCTGGATAGTGAATAAGAAAGACCAGAGATGAAGTACTGCATTTGAATTATTGTGTTGATTAGGAATATTTAATATACCATGGACTACCAAGGAAATGAACAAGCCTGTTTTGTATGGTTAGATTTCTCCTTAGAAGTAAAGATGGCCCGTCTTTGTCTCTCGTATTTAGACATTGTAATGGTTAGGATTCTGTGTCAAATCAACTAGGCCAGGATTTCCAGAGGTTTAGCTGTTGGGATGTGGTTATTCCCAGAGTGATGAAACCTAATACTGGCATATTTAACTCTATGATGACTGGCTATAAACAGCCAATCAATTGAAGAGATGCTTTCTTGGGTGTGTGGTCTGCTCCCAATATAATGGACATCTGGGAAAGACTCTCACTCTGTCTTCCACTGGGGGCCTGGGACTCGACAATTGTACGATAATAAATTTCTCCTTATATATAGGGGTTGTGAATTGCAAGGTCAGCAGTTCAAAACTACCAGCCATTCCGCAGGAGAAAGATGAGGCTTTCTGCTCCCGTAAAGATTTACAGCCTCGGAAACCCTGTTCAGGGCCGCTATGGGTCGGAACCAACTCAACGGTACTTAACAACAACAACACATATATACATATATATGTTTCACAATTTTTGATTTTAGAAAACCAGGCCTAAGGATGAGTTTTCTATATTGGTTCTCAAATATGACTACTTTTAAAGGCACTGCTATAGGGTACAAGTATGTCTGATTTCCACTTCATAGGAATTAGACTTGGGCTGATTTTGAGTTTAGTCCTCTTTCCCTCTGGTGGAGTCAGAGGAAGTCAGACATGGTCCTTACTTGGTTTAAGCAGTTGGCACTGTGAGCAAGATTCATTGCAATGGATCCACACCTATAAAATTGTGAAGTTTTGTGGGAGAAAGAACAAAGGAGCATAGATAAAATATTTCAGTGGAGGGGAGAGCGGGAGCTTCTGGAGTTGCCTGGAGCTGATGACAGGCTGGTTAAAAAGGATGGCTGATACCTGACTTGGGCCTACTGGAATCCGCCCTGCTAGAGGCCCAAGGGCATTTGCAAATGAAAAGGGTTAGTCCAAGGAAGAAGAAAAGATTGAGTTTGAGTATTTTAAAAGTTTTTAAAAATACTTTTTTTCTTTTTTCTGTGTTTGACTGCCTTATGGATATTGCTTTCTCCTTCCTATTATTGTAAAATAGATATACATGTGTGATAGGAATATTGGGAATTATGATTACAGAGAGTTTGTAAGCCCACCTTCAGCCTATGTTGTTGTTGTTCTTGTTATGTGCTGTGGAGTCAGTTCCAACTCATAGTGACCCTGTACA
>NW_006408616.1:6047512-6090577 GCF_000296735.1 Chrysochloris asiatica
GTTTCCGTGCCTGTCAATCTCTGGTTGTTGTCTGTTCTTGTTGGTTTTCAGTCCAAAGAACTCCCTTTAGGATGTTTTGAAGTGCTGGATTAGCTTTGACAAAACCTGTTGGCTTCTGTTTATCCTGGAATTTTGATTGCACCATCGTATTTGATTGAGTTTTGCTGGGTAAATGATTCTTGGTTAGCAGTATTTTTTCTTTTAGGGTTTTGTATATGTCTCCCCATTGCCTTTTTGCCTGCATGGTTTCTGCTGAGAAGTCAGAGCTTAAACTGATTTGCTTGCCTTTTTAAGTAAAAGTCCTCATTTCCCTGGCTGATTTTAGGATTCTCTCCTTGTCTTTGATTTTGGAGAGTTTGATTATTATATGTCTTGGTGATTTTCTTTTAGGGTATTTCCTTCCTGGTGTACGTTTGTCTTCTTGAATGTTTATCTTCTCATCTTTAAAGATGTTAGAGAAATTTTCTTCCAGAAGCTCTTCCACTATCTCCTCTGTGGACTTCTCTGATTCTTCCTGTACTGGCATGCCATTAATTCTTAAGTTGTTCCTCTTCATATTATCCAGCATGAATCTTATACTCTCTTCAGATTTTTTTATCCTTTTTTTCTGCTTGTTCTTCTATCTTAGCAGTATTGAGAGTTTTGTCTTCCAGCTTGTTGGTTCTGGCTCCTTTCCCCTTTCAGTGTATTTTCCATTTCTGATATTTTATTATTAATCATCTGGATCTCTTTTTGCAGGTCTTAAATTGTTTCCAATGCTGTATCGATCATATTTGATCGCTCTTATAGTACTTTCCTCACTTCTTCCTTGCTTTCCTCCACCCATTTTCAGAGCGTTTGAATTTGTTTCCATATCAGTCTTCTGAATTCCTTCTCAGGCAAATCCAAACCTGCTCTTCCTCTTCTGGAGAACCTTTGTCTGTCTCCAGCTCATTTGTCTCAGTTACTCTTCTGTTTTTGGACATGTTTTAAGATCTTTTGTTGTGCTTTTTGGTCATTTCCAGTAGTTATGTGGGTTTTTAATGCTTAAATGGATATTTGTTGCTGTGTTGTTAAGCTTACTGGGTTGGGTGTCTCCTGGTGGATATGATCAGGAGATAGGCTTCCCTTTTCACATGTAATGCTTAGCAGCTGTTATTGGCTCTTGTCTCAATGGTGGAATATTATGGAGAATGCTTGTAGCTTGGTAATATGGTCATGATTGCTGTTTCTTCCTGGATAACATAGGGAGAAAAAGCCCCCACCTCCAAGAAAAATGAGTCATCAAAAAGACCAAAAGCAGAAGCAATATAAAAGCAGAGATTAAAAACCACCACTTTGAAACAAAAATGAAACTGTGGCCAACTGGCCAGCTGCCTTGCTACACAGGCAGTGTGTGTGCACTGCAGAAGCCTCCAGCAGTGGGTAGGGATATCTGCTCGCTTCCTAAGGCACCTCCTCTAGTCACCACTGTAGAGGTGCATAGATAGATATTGAGAAGTGATTCTCATGTGCAAGGATATTTCATTGCAGCATTATCTGTAGAGCAAAACATTGATAAGGAATATACAAGGAAATTGTCATTTACTACATGGAGTGAATATAATAATTATTTAATATTAATACAAATGCTTTATAGTTAAGTGAATTAAATACATATATTTATCTATCTATCAGGGTGTCTTGGTTTGGCACTGTAGGATAAGCACTGGATTGCTAACCATTAGATTGGCAGTTCAAACTCACCAGCTGCTCCCTAGAAACCCTAATACAGGGTCACTAAGAGTTGGAAGAGACTCTATGGCACTTAACAATAACAAAAACAATATATATCAGGGAAATTATATCTTCAAAAATGATACTAAATTAATAAAAAAAAAGGTTTGCACATTTAGCATGATACCATTTATAAAAATTAAAACCACACCAATTATACTATATATATTGTATGGACCTATATGTAATTAAAACAGTCTTGCTGTGGTTCTGTGGGTTGATGAACTAGACTGCAAAGTTGGTTTGAACCATAAGTTCGGCTCACCAGCTGCTCTTTGGAAACCTAAACAGGTCACTATGAGTAGAACCCACTTGAAGCTACTTAACAACAAATATGGAATTAAGGAGCCCTGGTGGTGGTAGTGGTGGTGGTGGTGGTGTATCACCGAGTTGGTTTTGACTCATAGCGACCCTGCATAGGGTTTCCAAAGCAGCAAATCTCTATAAGAGTAGAAAGTCTCATCTTTCTCTTGCAGAATCTCTGGTAGTTTTGAACTGCTGTCCTTTTAGGCTGTTTGGTAACCACTATACTACCAGAGCTTCTTAAGGAGCCCTGGTAGCATAGTGGATTACAAGATGGGCTGTTAACCACAAGGTTAGCAGACTGAGTCTACCAGTTGCTCCTCAGAAATAAGATAAGGCTTTCTGTTCTTGTAAAGATTTACAGGGTCACTGTGATTCAGAACTGACTCCGTGGCATACAACCACCACCACCATATATAATTATCAATCTTGGAAAAGCAGAGAACAGCAAAAAAGAGAAAGACCCCTAACAGATGGATTGACACAGTGGCAATAACAATGAACTCAAACATAACAATTATCGTGAAAACAACACAGGACTGAGCAGTGTTCCATTCTGTTGAGCATTGGGTCACTATGCGTTGGAATTGACTTGATGATACCTAACAACCACAAGATTTGTAATGAAAGTATAAAAACAAGGACACAAACGACTTACTTCAATTTAATTTCAGAACTAGAAAGAAGCTCAAAGGTGACTTCAAATTTATCTGGTATGTTATGAATCAATATGACAAATGTTATGAATCAATATGACAAAATGTTAGCCCACATTAATTCTGAATGATTTTTAAATGTGTACTTTCTACATTATCTTCTTTTCTGTATTTTTCTGTATGCATATTTTAACACTTAAACAAAATAACATATGCTTGGCATGATTAATATGTGATAAATCTTAAAATGATGTGGTGCAGTGGTTAGGCTGGCTGTTTGAACCCACTAGTCACTCCATAGGAGAAAGATGTGGCAGTCTGCTTCTGTAAAGAGTGTAACCATGGAAACTATTGGTCAGTGCTACTCTTTCATATAGAGTCACGATCAGTTGGAACTGATTCTACAGTAACAAGTTTGGTTTGGTTTTATTAGGTATCTCTAGAGCTTATATTTGATATTCACAATTGAAAACAAGGCAAATGTTTCCAGATAGAAGAGCTAAGACTTCATACATACATACAGCTAAGACTTCATGAATGTCTTCAACAGTCCAGCACACTAGTCTATATATTGTAGGGAAAAGACACAAGATTGAAGGATCAATAAGTAAATCTGATGAACTTGTCCTATCTTCTTTTCTTTGTTAGATATTGAGAAATATGCTAACGATAGTCTAAACTGAAGATAATGACGTGACTAGAGGCTAACAGGAACATAATCCTGTATTTCCTCTAGGAGCAATGGTTCAGTATTTGCTCATCCAAGTTTTATAATAACTTTATAGAATACAACTATCATGGATAATGGGAATCAACTGTATACGTAACACATTGAATATAGAACTAAGTGCTGAAAAACTTTTTTAAATTTCAGATTCAAACTTCTTGCTTTATAGATGAGGACACGTAGGCATAGGACTATAAAGTACTTAATATTATGAAAAAGGGATCTGTTGAGCAATTTACAAGTTTTCTATCATTCCACTTCTGACAGGTACTAGTTTTAGGTGCTATTTCTTACTGACTGATGTGTTAGCACACTACTACCAAGATTTTTGAACTGTGTTTCATAGAATCACAGGGAAAGAGGGAGAAGACTAAGAAGGCACTGAACTGAGCAGTGAAATTGGCTACCTCCTCTTCAATTTGTTGTTGTTAAATGCCAGTGAGTTGGTTCCGACTCTTAGTGACCCTGTATAGGATTTCTGAGGAGTGACTGGTGAACTTGAACTGCTGGCCTTGAGGTTCAAACCAACCTTGCAATTCAGTGCATTAGCCTGCAGTGCCACACTTCAATTTAGATCTACTTTTATCTATTTTATACATTCTGCATACAATTTTCATTATTTCTTTTTTTCTTTTCAATCTTTCTTCTGCTAAATAAAGGTTTACAAGTTATTTACTAGAACTTCACCAGGATAGCTAAGGTTGACATTTTCCACAATTTAGGCCTGGTTCTTTCTTGGGATTAAGCGTAGTCGTTACGAATCGGGCTGCGAACCACAAGGTCAGCAGTTTGAAACTACCAGCTGTTCCACAGGAGAAAGATGAGGCTTTCTGCTCCCGTAGAGATTTACAGCCTTGAAAACCCTGTACAGGGTCTCTAGGAGTTGGAACCGACTCCACGTCACATAACAACAACAACAACAATCTAGTTCTTAAACCTTGCGGGCATCTGGTGAACCTTATAGATGCTCTTCACAGAAAAAAAATCATAAAGGCAAACATTTTTTTCATCCCTCTTAGTGGCATCATGTACTTACTAACACCCATTAATAGTCCCTGGGTCCATAACAACAGTTCTAAAAGCTTTATTAGAGAACTTAAATAAGAAACTTCTGACTGGAAACAAATGAAAAATTCAGATGAATATTAGAGTGTGTTTGGAAAATATGGACTTTTCTAAAGTGCAGCTTAATTTGTAAAACCAGTTTTTCCTGTCTAATGAAAAGCAAAATCTTCTTTTGAACAAATGTCAAGAATCACTATGAAATACCCTTGCTGGTCACACTATTTTCCTTTTCATTCAGATTCGTTTAATGGATATCTATCAAGAATTAGTTGTAGAAGATATTACTCTAGAGCAAAGATAAGTGAAATGGCTTACATTTGTTATTGCTAAGTACTGTTGAGCCATTTCTGACTCACAGTGGTGGTAGTTATGCGCCGTTGAGTCTGTTGGACTCATAGCGACCCTGTAGTGGTTTTCTGAGGCTGCAAATCTTTACAGGAGCAGAAAGCCTGATCTTTCTCCTGCAGAGCAGCTGGTAGATTTTAACTGTTGGCCTTGAGGTTGGCAGTTCAGATTGTAACCCACTATGCTACCAGAACTCCTCTGAAATAACTAGTGATAGGTTTCCAAAGCTGTAAATGTTTGCAGGAGTAGAAAGACTTATCTTTCTCCTACTGGTGGGTTTGAACCACCAACCTTGTGGTTCTCAGTCCAGTGTTTACCTTACAGAGCCACTATACTCCCTACCGTACTGCATTGTTATTGCTGTTGTTTAGTGCTGTCAAGTTGGCTCTGACTCATAGCAACCCTGTATAAGGGTTCAGAGACTTGTAATTCATTATGGGAGCAGAAAGCCTCATCTTTCTCTCATGGAGTGGTTGGGGACTTCATTTGGTGCCATCTATTCTTGAGAATGTGGAAATGTTTTAATGCTTAGTAAATTCTACTACGTGATTCCTTTATCTCAGTGCTCAACATATACATGCCTCCCTTACTCTCCCTTTTGTCTTACCTGAAGCTGGATTAGGCCTGGCTGATTTAGGCCTGGGCTTTCTGTTCAAATGTGTTCCAGCACTGCATGTATTGTGCAGTTTAGTCAGAGGACAGTACGGATGTCCAGGGACATTAGGACTGTGACACCAAGGGCTGTGAGTGGGAAAAAGGGTTGGTGGGATTTCTTTTATTCTGTAAAAGAAAAAAAATAAGTCCAAATTAAACCCCAAAAACACTTTATAGCATTAGGGATGAAGGTATAATGAAAATGAAATCATGGTGAGACCAGAGAATATGACTTTCTCAAAACTTGAGGGGTAGAACTTTTATCATAATATTAGAAGCATTCACCTACACATAAATAAATCTGGTACCTCTACCCACAGCAGTTATTGATCCATGGTGAGTAGACCATGAAACTTCTAGATAACATACTGTTCGCTGTACCTCAAACCCAAAAACCATACCCTTTGCCATCAAGTTGAATCCTATTAACTACATGGTTATAACTTCTCTTCTTCTCTCCATAGCCTTGCCTCTGTAATAGTAGTGTCAGTGAGAAGTGAAATGGTTCACAATATTACCTAATGAAGACTGGCAGACTATATTCTCCTGCTCACTACCTTTTATGATTTTCACATGGGCTGTATGTTTATGTAGACAGTTATTACTATATTTGTTCATCAATATCTACTTGTCACCTGATCATTTTCAAAAGACAGCTCAATTAATAGTTGTGGGAAAGAGTCAATTAAAAAATAAACACACTGGGCTAAGTGGCATAGAGGTAAATGATGATGTATGCACAACCTTGAAACAACAGGGCTCTGGGATACAGGGATTGAGGCATGGTTTAAATGAGTGAAAGAGGGGAAATAATGTTAAGATGCTTGGCTGTCTTTTGAATCTTGGTTTCCCTCGCATAGCTTTGTAAAATAGACACTTGAGTGGGAGAGAAAAGAATAGCCAGAAATATCACCATAGAAAGCTTGTAAGTCCATCTTCAGCCTATAACTGATTCGAATATCTAAAATGGGGCTACAACTTGCCCAGTGAAGGAGGCTTCTGTGGAGCCTCTGCATTACATAAGACCATAGGTGGAATCCTGATCTTCATCCAGAACTTTCTGAGGTGGGAAATTTCCACTGAAAGGACAAGCAGACCAGCCTGCAGTAGCTAGAAGAACAGAAGATACTTCTTGAAAGAAAGACCAGCAGGAAAAATCAAAAACAATAATGTCAGTCTGATTGACTACTACAAGAACAAGCAAGTCATATGCCTGGGAGCCATCAAGGCAAGTGGTCAGGTCCCCTCAAGGCAAACCCCCTTTCAATACTAAAACTCAAGGGGAATACACAAGCAGGCATGTGGTCTTGCTGCTGACTCCATTGGTCACCGATAAGGGGAAAAGGGGTAAAACAGCAATGAAGTTGTGAGCTATCAATAGACTCCTGGGCTGAGACCTGGTTGGCCAGCAGTATGGCAAGGCCTGGGGACTCCTGGGCCCAGGGACAGGGACATGGCCACAGAGGACTAGAGTGGAGATTGAAGGGTCTGGCTGATAGGAAGTGAGGAGAGATGCACAAGAACACTAATACTTGCAGATAGTACCCATTTGACCTGGCGTCAATGGCTGGATGACTGGAATTCGACTAGAGGAAGAAAGAAGAGGAAAAAAAGTAATCTGCTACAATTTGATGAACTTGACCTATGCTTGTGGATGTAGTAGCTTAAAGGAGGGAACAAATCTTTACAACGAGGATCATTCCCACCTCCTCAGTACACAGGCTTGACAAGGATGGGCAACTTAAACATTGGTTACCCAAAATGAGGGGGCTACAAAGGCAAGAAATGACTGGGTTCCAAGGTTTCAAGAGGGTGCTGAGGAAGATAGAATCTCCACTGAGTGGTTTCCAACCTATCTGGACAGGAGCTAATGAAAGGAGACGGGGATAAGACTCTTGTGGTTTAATAGTGAATGATCGCTACAGGTCTGACTGTGAGTGTTGGAAATACAAAGGTAGATGTTTTGTAGCAAAAGGAGGGGAATGGTTGATTTTGCAGTCCAGGGGTGGAGGTCCCTGGGACTGTCAAGGGAGAGAAGCAGAGTGTGAAACCCTGTCCAGAGAAGCAGCAACACCTGAGATGGAGGGAGAGATGATGACCTAGAGACATGGAGCAGCTGGGGACTCTGGACTCTGGAAGGGAGAAGGTCTGTGTGTTGACGGCCATGGGGGCAGGCTTGCAGGGTGTACCCTTTGGTTGTTTGATGATGCATGCAGGGAATTGTAATCATTGCAGTGAAGCAAAGTAGGATAGGATGACTGTGGGGCTGGTGTTCTCCCATGCAGACTAACACATCATTCACAATGAAATAAATAAATAAATACATAGCTTCTTACCTCTTAAGAACTTGAATGCTTTCCGTCTGATATGGTGCAGCATCTCTCCCTTGTTGACCTTGTTCTTCTGTAGTTATTGTAGTTGTATATGTTGGTGACTGAAACATGTTACTTCGAGATGTTGTAGTTACAATTGAGCATCTATCAAATTTAATATCGGTCTCTAATTTCTCCCAGGCTTGCTTCCAGTGAATAGGAGTGTACCAGGCAATAGCCTACCAAAAATTGTTCATAAATATAAAATACTGTGGGTGTTAAGTAGATTTAAAAAATTTTTGCAATATAACTGCATCATTAAGCTGCACAAGAGGACTTCAAAAATTCATGGAAAATGGAATTAAATAATAAGGGAAATTTTCCATGAACTTACTGAAGCCCCCTCATATAATATACTTGCTTAATGTGTGAGGATGGGGAACAAAATCCTGGCCTTTGTTTCAAGGTTCTATGGGACATTAGGTTAGTCTTGGACTTGTTCTCATATGTAATGCTGCGTGGGTGATGAAGAATTGATTTCTGAACGTGCTGTAATATTCAGTGACGTTACTGAGAGAAGGGGTTATAATAATTATTAAGAAGTTCAATTTTAAATATTAAGACCCAATACTCTTGTATGCCAGTACTTCATTTTGGAAGGGATTATAATAATTATTAATAATTATCAATTAACTCCTGGAGTGGTACTGTACAATGAGCATTGGATTGCAAGCCACAAGGTCAGTGGTTCAAACCCACCAGCTGCTCAGTGGAAAACCTGTATAGGGTTGCTATGAGTCAGAATTGATTTGATGACACTTAATAATAACAACAGTAATAATTATTAAGCAGTTCAATTTAAAATATTTAAAACCCAATGGCACCTAACAACAACAACATTACTTGTATACCCGTGCCTTATTTGGGAAGGTACAGTAGACAGTAGAATTAGAGGTAGAGGAGTAAGCAGAGTCTATAGTTAGAAACCTAGGTAGGGGTGTTACAGAGACCTATGAACTTGACCACTAGAGCTGGTGCTTTTTTCACATCATGTTTACAACACGTATGTACAAAACAAATCCAGAAAATGTCTGCATAGAGACTATTATGTCTTTAGTCAGTTAACAAGGGAATGAAGCACCAAAATCTGCTCTAACACAGTGGCATCAGTAAGGGTGTGTGTCTGTTGGGGAGTGTGGATCACCAAAATGACCCTAGGCTCTGCAGTGGCTGTGCCTCTCACTTGACCACTGATCAGGGTTTGGACAGCTGTGACTCTACCACTGGTGGAGAAGAGGTTCTTTCCACCTTGGTCAGTGGGAGAGGGGAAGAGCTCAAGGATCCACAAGGGATGAGTCTGAGAGGGACCACACAATGTGGCTCTTGGCCCTCTGCACTGAACTGGGGGCTCTGTGTGTGAAACATGAGGTGCTAGCACACAGGGTGGGGAGACAGGGAGGGGAAGAGGCAGAGGAAGGGTAGGGTTGGCTGGTCCACCCATAGGGAGAGAGGTATGATGCCATTATCTAACAGACTAGGTGATATCACCATGACACTCTCATGGACCTCCTCTCGTACTAGGCCACCTTGCATTTGACTCATTTTGGTAATCTGTTTTATATTCACAATATTAGAGGTTGGGGTGGTGGTGGTTTATGCTATAACCATTTTTAAATCTTCTGCTAGGCCTGACAAATTAAACAGACCTAAAAACAATTTCAATAAGCTCTGGTAGCGTAGTGGTTATGAATCGGCTGCTAACCTCAAGGTCAGCAGTTGGAAACTACCAACTGTTTGGCAGGAGAAAGATGAGGCTTTCTGCTCCTGTAAAGATTTACAGCCTCGGAAACCCTGTACAGGGTCCCTATGAGTCAGAACCGACTCCACAGCATATAACCACCATCAAAAATACTGCGCTGGACTGCAAGGTCGGTTTGAATTGCAAAGTCTGCAGTTCAAACTTACCAATTGTTACTTGGAAACCCTATACAGTGTCACTATGAGTTGGAACAGACTCCAGGGCCCTTAGCAATAAGGACAATAAAAACACCACTAAGCATTATCAACTAGGCTAGGCCTCCTGCAGAGAAAGACAAAGATGAAATCCTTTTTAAGAATTTCAACTTCTTGGATCATAGAAGTAAAATCTCTTTCGCTGTAGATTTGGAGTGGGGAACATCTGGTCCTCAAGCCATATATGTTATTGTTGTTAAGTGCCATCGAGTCCATTCCAACACATACCGACCCTGCATATGGTTTTTGAGAAGCGACTGATAAGGCCTGCAAAATCATTTTGCCTGGCCCTGCCAAGGCAACCACAGTTCCAGCCATTACACTAGGGGTGACATAATTAAATGCCTGACCAAATACAGCATGCTAGTTTTTAAGTTGATAATTTTATTTGGTCTGCAAATGGTGTTATAAATATCCAAATGGCTGTTGGCAGAAAAAAAGTTTCCCCACCTCTGCTGTAGATCATGTTAGAAATCCTCTTCTTTCAGCAGCTCAACCATAGCCATTTGTATTGAAAATATGTTCATTATCTTTTTGGTGTAGTTTCCCTCAACTGGATTATAAATCTTTCCCATATAAGAGTAGTATCTTATTTCTCCCTGTATTATGGTGGTGATGGTTCTATGCTGTCAAGTCACTCCCAATTTATAGCAACATTGTATGGCATTTGCGAGGCTGAAAATCTGTCTGGGAGTGGTGGTGGTGGCGGCGTGCCATGGAGTCAGTTCCGACTCATAGCGACCCTGTACAGGGTTTCCAAGGAGCAGCTGGTGAATTTGAACCACTAACATTGTGGTTCAAAGTGACCTTTTGGTCCAGTGCATTAGCTGACAGTACCACTGTTTCTTGTTCATCTTAATAAAATAGGAGCATTATTGAGCTCCGGAAACATATTTATTTTATTTAATAAGTGCTGTCAAGTCGACTCTGACTCACAGTGACACTGTATAGTGTTTCTGAAGAGCAGCTGGTGAATTTTGAACCACACAGACTGTGTGGTTGAAACCAACCTTGAGGTTCAGTACTTATCCTACAGTGCCACACCAGGACTCCTATTTAATCTGTAGGATTGACTATTGAGTTAAACAGATGATTGCAGTCTCTGTGCCTTTCTTTTTTCTTTTTACAAGATATAGATTATTTTCTCTTAATAAACTATATAAGTAGAAAACAATTCTAGAGGCATGCTGAAACCCTGACTTTGTCTGTTTCAGCATGTGTATGGGAATGCACCAACCTGCCTTTTCAAGGAAACTCTAGCTGGCAATTATAGAGAGTGAAATCCAGTGTCACTGATGTGAAAATAGGAATAAACGTATATACATAAAAAAGGGACAACTCTGGACTAATCTTATGGTTTTACGCTGACTTGAAGCCCCATTTCAGCTTATTAAATGGAAGTGAATTAGCCACCACTTGTCTATGAATTATCCTACTGAGGTGGCTTGTGTGTTGCTGTGATGGTGGAAGCTATGGCACTGGTATTTTGAATATCAGCAGGGTACACAGGTTTCATTTGAGCCACCAGACTGAGACGCTCTAGGAAGAAGGAGAAGTGGACTACTTTTGAATGACTAGCTACTGAGAGCCTTTTGAATAGCAGTGGAACCCTGTCAACACCACAATCATTGAATATTGAAACATGATGAAGAGCACCAAAATATTGTCAGATACAGAAGCAGAAAATGAGACCCTCAGGTTGGAAGGCACTCAAAATATTACTGGAAAGTGCTAGCTCCTCCAAGTAGAGATGACCATGATGACAGGAATAAAGCTTTCGATACCTACATTTGTTGATGGAACACAACTCAAAATGAGAAGAAACAGCTGTAAACATCCATTAATAATAGGAACATAGAATGTAAGATGTATGATTTTAGGAATATTGGAAGATGTCAAAATGAAATGGAGAGCATAAATATGGATATCTCAGGCATTAGTGAGGTGAAATAGACTGGTATTGGGCATTTTGAATCTGACAATCATGTGGCTTACTATGCCAGAAATGACAAATTGAAGAGTAATGACATCGCATTCATCATCAAAAAGAACATTTCAAGATCTATCTTGAAGTATAATTGTACTGTGATAGTATAATATCTATAAACCTACAAGGAAGACCAGTTAATACCATATTATTCAAATTTACTCAACAACCACTGAAGTCAGTGATGATGTAACTGGAGAATTCTACAAACTTTCTCAGTCTGAAATCGATCAAACATGCAATCAAGATATATCTGTAGTCATTGGTGATTAGAAAGGAAAGGTTGGAAATAAAGAAAAATCAGTAGTTGGAAAATATGGTCTTGGTGATAGAAATGATGCTGGAGATTGCCTGATAGAATTTTGCAAAACCAATGATATATTCATGTAAATACCTTTTATAAACAACATAAAAACACATGAATCTCACCAGATGGAATATACAGAAATCAAATTTACTACATCTGTGAGAAGAGATGGTAGAAAAATTCCATATCATCAGCTAAAACAAGGCCAAGGGCAGACTGCGCATCTGACAATCAATTGCTCATATGCATGTTCAGGTTGAAGCTCAAGAAAGTTAAAACAAGTCCATGAGAGCCAAAATATGACCTTGAGTATATCTCACCTGAATATAGAGATCATCTCAAGAACAGATTTGATGTATTAGACACTAATGACTGAAAACCTGAAAAGCTGTGGGATGATATCAAGAACATCATACAGGAAGAAAGCAAAAGGTCATTAAGAAGACAAGAAATAAGGAAAAGGCCAAAGTGGATGTTAGAAGAGACTATGAAACTTGCTTTCATGGTCTGCAGTTCAAAACTACCAGCAGTTCTGCAGTAGAAAGATGAGGATTTCTGCTTTGGTAAAGTTTTACAGTTTCAGAAACCCTATACAAGATCGCTATGAGTTGGAACCAACTCCATGGCACACAAAATATTGAATTATTCAGGAGGCATTAAAAGAAGATGGAGGAATACACAGTCACTGTACCAAAATGTAATGGTCAATGATCAACCATTTCCAAAGGTAGCATAAGATCAAGAACCAATGGTACTGAGGAAGAAGACCAAGGTGCACTGAAGGCATTGGCAAAGAACAAGGCACTGGGAATTGATGGAATACAAATTGAAATCTTTCAACAAACTGATGCAACACTGGAGGCACTCAGTCATTTATGCTAAGAAATTTGGAAAACAGCTACCTGACTAATTGATTGGAAGAGATCCATATTTATGCCCGTTCTAAAGAGAGGTGACCCAATGGAACATAGCTATCATGGACAATATCACTAATATCACATCCAAGTAAAATTTTGCTAAAGATATTTCAAAAATGGCTGCAAATTGCCAGATGTTCAAGCTGTATTCAGATGAAGACATGGACCAAGGGATATTATTGCTGACATCAGATGGATCTTAGCTGAAAGCAGAGACTACCAGGAAGAGGTTTATTGACTATGCACAGACTTTCAACTGTATGGGCCATGATAAATTATGGATAACATTATGGTGAATAGCTATTCCAGAACACTTCATTGTGCTCATGAGGGACCTGTACATAGATTGTCCAAGAGGCAGTTGTTTGAACTAACAAGGGGGCACTGAGTGGTTTAAATTAGGAAGGATGTGTGTCAAAGTTGTTATCTTTTACCATATTTACTTAATCTGCATGTGGAACAAATAATCTGAGAAGATGGATTGTAGGCTGAAGAGTGTGGCATCAGTATTGGAGAAAGACTCATTAATAAACTACAAAATGTAGATGATTCTACTTTGCTTGCTGGAAGTGAAAAGGACTCAAAGTACTGATGAAGATCAAAGACCACACAGCCTTAAGTATGTGTTGCACCTCACTGTAAGGAAAACAAAAATACTCACTGCTGGACCAATAAATAACATCATGATAAATGGAGAAAAGATTGAAGTTGTCAAAGACTTCGTTTTGCTTGGATCTACTATGCACACTCATGGAAGCAGCAGTCAAGAAATCAAATGGTGTACTGCCCAAGGCTTATCTGCTGCACAAGACCTCTTTAAAGTGCTGCAGAACAAAGCTGTCTGTTTGAGGACTAAGGTGTGCCTGGCATACACCATGGCATTTTCAGTAGCCTCATATGCATGTGAAAGTCGGACAATTCATAAGAAATAATTGAGTCATTTGAATTATAGTGTTGGAGAAGAATATTAAAATACTACCAGAAGAGCATACAAATCTGTGTTGGAAGAAAATTAGCCAGAATGTTCCTAAGAAGCCAGTATGGCAAGACTTCGTATCTCATACTTCAGACATATTATCATGAAGGACCTGTCTCTGGAAAAGGACATCACATGCTTGGTAAAGTGGTTCTTCAACAAAAAAGAGAAAGCCTCCCAATGAGCACATAACAGCAGCAAAGGACTCAAGCTAGGTAACTATTATGAGGATGGTGCCGGACCTTGCAGGGTTTTGTCAGGTCCGAACTGGCACCACAGGTTAATGTGCTGGACTGCAAGTTAGGTTTGAGCTGCAAGATTGGCAGTTTAAGCTCACCAGTCGCTGTTCAGAAACCCTATGCAGGGTCGCTATGAGTTGGAACTACTTGACGGCACTTAACAACAACAATAACAACAACCAATAACAACAATTGAATTAAAGTAAACCAAATAATCCTGATTGTTTTATCATGTGTAGGGCATCCTATTAGGATGTGATATGAAAGAAAAGATTTGAAGTGAGGTCTGATGAATGAGTAGGATCTTAATAGGTTAAAAAGGTAGCAAAGAAAGTCTTTTAGGTAGCAAGAGCATGTGCAAAGACCCTGTGGCTTAAAGAAGGTTAATCTCACTTCCATTGAGTTGATTCTGCTTCCTAGTGACCCTGTAGGATATAGCAGAATTGCTCTCTAGGGTTTCCAAGACTAAAATCTTTATGAAAGTCTCATCTTTCTTCTTAGGAGCTATTACGGGCTCAAACTGTTGACTTTGTGGTTCGCAGTCCAATAGTTCCCCCACTGGGCCATCAGGACTCCCTAATTGTAGGCTGAATATTGGAGAATGAAAGAAGTTCAGCTCAGAGAACAAGGAAAAACATGGGAGGGGAGCTAGGGCTGTGGAACGAGGCTGGACTAGTTTTTGAGACTTAGCAGGACACTCAACATATTTAAGGCTTTTTTCTAATATGCTCCTTCACAGAGTTGATCTCCATGACCTGTGCTGGCATGCTTTATGCACATGTTTCTGTTAAAGTATTATTTCACTGTATTGCAGTTATTTATTATTACTCATCAATTTCCACCACTAGATTTGAGTTTCCTGAGGACAGGAACCATGTAACAATTCAAGTACATTTTCTTAAGACCTAGTACAATACTTGGCAGGTCTTATATGTAAATATCTTCCATGAGTCAGTTGATTACCTTTATTCTTACACTAACAAACAAAATGATTGGTGCTTATATCACCCTGCAAAATGAACTGATCTTTTATTTCCAAAGCAGTTGAAACCACTGGGTAAAAGGAGTAGTGTATGTACAAAACCTAATTCAGTTGCAGGGAATGAGAATTTACTAAAAGTTAAGTCCCAGGAGCTCAGGGAACTGATCTATTTGGTTTGATGCTCAGTACTTGCAACAGTGCATACAAAGTAGCAACTCCAAAAAGGTTTGTGAAATGGATAAAGAGATGGAAAAAGATGATGACCATTCTGAGACCTAGAATGCCTTAATACCAATCTGGGTTTTACTAGTGATTTCTAATGGGTTCTGGGTTTTGCTAATTAGGCTAAGTAAATAGCTTAGAACTGCATAACCACATTCCTCTCATTAGTGAAAATTATCAGAAGTATTATAAAATTCAGTTGGAGACCTCAAATAGATCTAAAAGTAAATAGTGAAGGCTGATAGATCACATCTCATGAGTGTTCTTTCATCTAATGATAACTGCTTGTTCTTTCAGAAAGCGTAGACAAAAATAACTCTTAATTATTTATTATTAGTATTATTAATATATTAGTGATGTCTGCTTTGAAGACAGAGCCTACTTAAGCATCAGTTATAATTTAGCAAGAAAGAAAGAAATTCAGATAGATTCTACTCAAAATATTGTGATATTAGTAATTGTTGTTGTCAGGTGCCATCGAGTCGGAACCTACTTGTAGTGACCCCATGCACAGCAGAATGAAACAATGTCCGATCCTGGGCCAACCTCACTACCGTTGCCACACTTGAAGCCATCAATGATGCCACCTAGCTGATCCATCTCGTTGGGGGTCTTCCTCTTTTTCTCTGACCCTCCATCTTACCCAGCATCACATCCTTCTCCAGCGACTGTTCCCTCCTGACAATATGTCCAAAGTATGAGAGATGAAGCTTAGCCATCCTGGCCTCCAAGGAACACTCCAAGGAGTAATTGTTATTAAGTGCTCCTATATAGGGTTTCCAAGGAGCAGCTGGTAGGTTTGAACTGTTGAACTTGTGGTTCAAGCTGACCTTTTGATCCAGTGTTTTATTAACAGTTATGTGATAGTAAGTTAGGTTGAGGGTAAGATAAAAGGGTAGATATTTAAGAAAAATTTAATAATGATTTTGAAAAGGGAATCCACTTATTGTTTTAAAAAGAGATAACTTTAAACCTTACTGATGTGTCGTTGAGTAAATATTTACATTAGTAGTACACCAAGGAAAAATTAGAGTGAAAATACAAAATGTCAGATGTTGGGAATGAATTTCACAGAGTTGTTCACAATACACTTAATATTATCATGAATAAAGTAAGATCATTACAAATTAAACTGCAAACTCTTTCATTATAATATTAGTCCTTTGAGAAGAGATACTATGAAGAGATACCATCTTGGTTATATTCTTACCAGTTAGTACAACTCCTAAAATAGAGAATAATAACAATGAATTGTTTTAAAAAAATAATAAATGACCAGAAAGGCCTATGTGTAGTACTTTTCTTTCTTATATTGCTCTTTGGGCCATACAGTGATGTCACTAGGGTTGGTGTCAACCAGTGGCATGTCTAGTACTTTTCTTTCTTATATTGCTCTTTGGGCTATATAGTGATGTCACTAGGGTTGGTGTCAACCATTGCATAACTCATGGTATCACCATCCCCCATCCCATGGCCCTCCTCCTGTACTAGACTATGCAGAATCCTCACCCCAAGAATCCACTGCCACTGAGTTGATTCTGACTCATAATGATGCTACATAATAGCATTTCCAAGGCTATAAGTTATTATGAGAGCAGATAGCCTTTTTATTTCTTCCACTACCTTGAGCTTAGCCATCCAATGCTGAATCTGAAGCACTACCAGAGCTCCTTACAGAATCCTTACAGTGTTCCTTATTACTTTTAATCATAGAATAATATGTGATAACCGTTGTTGTAGGTTGCTTAAATATAGTATTAAATTATATGAATACTAACAACAAAATTGTTTTATAAAATCTTTCTACATTGAATTATAACTTTATTAGTTCCAACATTATTAGTAACCAAACTGAAGCCTTTTTGGATTTTTCTCCTTCTTTTCCTTTAATTGCTACTTCAGTCTCAAAAAAAAAGTTATTGACATAGGTTCACAAATGCTACAATATTGTAGCTAAAACATGAGAAAATTTGACAAAATCATCAACTATAAAAACACGGATAGTAACAAAAAAAAGCACTTGCTTGTACATGTATAGATGAAGCCATGTGACTCAAAGCAACTCAATGTGTCATTGTAATTGGGTAATAATGACAGCTTGGACCAGCACATATTAGAAACTTTACAAAGTAAATTAGCATAGAGTAGTCAACTTACATGGATATTGATATTTGGGCTTATGAGAAATGTTTTGTTGATGTAACTAACTAGAGGGATATTTTAGTAAAAAATAATAAATTTCTGTTGAAACGCTGTACAAAAAATTTACAGCAATTTTGGTGTCACCTCCTCCCAAGTCACCCCCACGCACAGTGTAACCATGTGTGGTCCATACCCCCCTGCGATCCCCTAGTGATGCCACTGCTATTAATAAATCCTTGACTTTGAAATTTGAAGTAGTTTCTTAGAAATATGGGCCATCACAATTACTTTTGCCAAATTGCATGTGAATCTTTGGTACTGGAAAGGATGCTGTCGATATGTCTGATGTATGATACCAGTTTGTGACAGTTTTATCCAAGCTTTTGAAGATGGAAAATAATTGAATGAAGAAATATAAAAAGAGCTACCGATTATATTGGAATCCTGGTGTGGTGCTGTAGGGTAAGCATTGGACTGCTAAGCAAAAGTTCAGCTCAAACTCAGCTGCTATTCCTTGGAAACCCTATCCAAGGTCTCTTTGAGTTGGAACTGACTCCACAGCACTTAACAACCATTTAAGTAGTGCATGGCTCTGTAGGATAAGCACTGAACTGCTAACTACAAGGTCCGTGGTTTGAGCCCATCAGCTGCTTTACAGGAGAAAGATGAGGCTTTTTGCTCCCGTAATGATTTACAGCCTCAGAAACCCCATATAGGGTTGCTGCGAGTTAGAAGAGACTCTGCAGCACTTAACAACATCCATTATATTAAAAGCAATTGCTAAGAACCAGACACTGACTTCACCATTAGGTTTGCAAAGAATTGTGGTACAAGTCGGACTTGCTATAAACTTATTTTGCTCCTTCCAAAGAAAATCTGAGGGAGGCTGATGCTTTGCTTCAGATGCTGCTGCCCATACCTGTAAGAAAATAGTGTGTTAATGCCAATGCTGTTGGAGTTCAAAATAGATTTGTAAATGTCATAGGGTTATTGCAGCATATTATTTGAAGCAGATGAGGTTTTAAAATGTGATAATGTCAATCTGTGCATCATCAAACAGCTACTGGAAGTGGTCTAAAGGAAAGCACAGAAAGCGATGGGAGACCCTACAGCATCAAGTACCTGTCCTCTAAACAAATAAACTTTGTTTTTCTCATAAGGATTATGTTTGCTTATGATATTTGATTTTGATAGTTAAATCATAAAAGTAAAAAGTATCACAGACCAAATGGAAGAAAACTGTGGAAAGTTATTTCTAGGCATTAATTGATACTTAGAAATGACTAAATGGCACAATTGACCAACTACAATTAAAAAAGAAATCACATTTTCAATGCAGATCTAGTGATGAAAAGAACACTGGTGCTGAACCAGTGTCTGGCAATGTAAATGAGTTTTTCTCTGGGCAAATCTAGCTTATAGTATTGATATCTTGTACTCACCGTTACTGTGGAATTGGCTTGCATTATAGTATTTGGAGGGAATCGGAACAAAGCAACTGTCTGGCCATCCAAGTTCTGCTGGAGAATATGATCTCCAATCTCCATTTCTTGGTCGTAAGAACAGTTAATGAACCTCACATATAAACCTCTGAAATTCACATCAGCTATTTTAATATGTCCAAGAGCACTAGAAAAGAAAACATAATGATTATAAGGTGCCTTCAGATAATTGTATCTTTAGCAATTAACTCATTTTAAGAATTGCATAATAAAACCTCAGTTTCTTTATTTCTGATAAAGTTACTGTGAACATGAGTAGCAGCTCTGTTGAAAGAAGTTTGAAACATTAAAACATTAAAGAAACAGGATCATTCAAAAAAGTGTTGCTTTTTTGAAAAATACACATTTCAAATTTCTATTAAAAACAGGATTTGCTGTAGGCAACCATCTTCCTGCCTTTCAGCCACCAGCAAAAGACAGGAACAGAAAGAAAGGGGTATAGAAAAGCAGCTTAAGAACCGCTGTGCTTGGTCCAACGTCATTTTGATTTTGGGCACTGACGGAATGAAGCTTGTCTTCAAGTTGGCATTTCAGAGGCGTCGTGGCTGGAGAGCAGCTCTGCTTTCCTGTTGGTGGTGGATGAGGTTGTAGTGGGAACAGGGGAATCTGCCTGGTCCCCACTGTGCTCTTGCAAAGGGCAAGGAGGCCTAGCACCAAGGCTCATCTGATGGACCAAGGCAAAAAGGACCAAAAGAAAACTAGCCCTGACACCAGACCCCTTGCTAGAGGTGACTACTAAACTAAAACAGGGTCCTGTGAATGGGCACTTGGAAAAGTTCTTTATCTCCATACAAAATCATAGACTTTTATTAAACAAAATACCAAAATGTGAAGCTATTATTTCCTGACATGTCCTATAAGTCTACAAACTTCTGAAGATGATATTTCAATGTCTCTAAGTGTGGCGCTGTGGGTTAATGTGCCAGACTACAAAGCTGTTTGAACTGCAAGGTCGGCAGTTCAAGCTCACCAGCTGCTCCTAGGAAACCCTATACAGGGTCGCTATGGGTCGGAATCGACTCAAAGGCACTTAACAACAAGAAATAGAAGAAGTACTGGGCTTATTCTACTTATTCATTGGACTTATTCACAAAGTTGGCAGTTCAAACCCACCAGCTGCACTGTGGGAGAAAGATGAGGCTTTCTGCTTTTGTAAAGATTTACAGCCTCAGAAACCCTATTGTTGCTGTTAAGTGCGTTGAGTTGGTTCCAATCCATAGCAACCCTGTATAGGGTTTCTGAGGAGTGGCTGGTGAGCTTACGGAGACTCAAATTGTGTTCCTTTTCAATGTCCTTTTAGTTTTGGGAACAAAAAGAAGTCTGAAGGGGCAAGATCAGGGCAGTGGGGTAGAAGGGGTAAGGTTTCCCAATGAAATTCTTATAAGACAGTCTTTAGTACCCTCAAAGAATGAGCAAGTTCATTGTGATGGGAAAAAAATTCCTGGGCACAACTCTCCAGGCGTTTTTTCTCACCAATGCAGGTTTCCATTTTCTTAAAATGCCATAAGCCCCTGTGATCCTCCTATGACCTTTAAGAAAATCTGTCTAGTTTAACCCTTTGAAATCCAAAAAATTGTCACCACAATCTTCCAAGTTGACCTCTTAATCTTGAATTTAACTGGCCCAGCAAATCCCCTCAGAAGCCACTGCTTTAACTGAACCTTTTTTTTTTTTTTTGATGGCACCCTAAGGACACTAAGGCAATTGTATTATTGAGAGAACCTGTCTGCCACTGATCCAGAGACATATTTAAACATGTTTTGCTTGGAATAAACCTGTACACATATGGACTAGAACCTTAGTGAGAGATACTTTTTGACCACCTCATTGTTGTTAAGTGCCGTTGAGTCGATTCCGACCCATCGCGACTCTGTATAGGGTTTCCAAAAAGCAGTTGGTGAGCTTGAATCACCGACCTTTCAGTTCAAACGACTTTGCAGTCTGACTTATTAGCCCACAGAGCCACACCAGGACTCCTCATAGAAAATGGTATTTTTTCTTCTAATATGTACTGAGAGCTTAAAGTATACTAGGGCAATAATAATTTCCTGAAATACCCCAAATCCTGAATTGGGAAGCTCTTGTTGTCATTGTGTGTAATCGAGTCGATTTCACCTATATGCCAGAATGAAACTGCCTCATAGGAAACCTAGGCTGTAATCTTTATGGGAGCACATTGCCATGCCTTTTCTACTGTGGAGATGGTAGTGGGTTTGAACTGTTCACCTTTTAGATAGCAGTCAAATGTTTAACCATTACACCACTAGGGTTCCTTAGAAACACATAACAAAACCAAACCCACTGCCAAGTCAATTCTGCTCATAGCAACCCTATATAGGGTTTCTGAGGCAGTAAATCTTTACAGGAGCAGAAAACCTCCTCTTTCTCCCTTGGATCAGCTAAGGGGAGCAAAACTGCTGATTTTTTGGTTAGCTGCCCAGTGCATAGCCCACTAACTTCCAGGGCTCCTTTAGAAACAGTTGTCATTAAGTGCCATTGAGTCAGTACTGACTCATAGTGACCCTGTATAGCCAAGGAGCGACTGGTGAATTTGAATCACTGACTTTGGGGTTCAAACCAATCTTCTTGCAGCACCACACCAGAATTTTGGGATGGGGATTATGGATTTGAAGTAACTAATTTCCTGAAAAAATAACACTGCATGTTGCTTAATAAAAGTCACAGTCAAAAAATGTTGAGAAACACTGTTTTATCTCATTTATAATTCCCACAAGAACTCAGTAACACAGGTACTGTGTTATACACAGGAAATTGAGGCTTAGAAAGATTCAGTCCAATGTCCTAAGTCACTTAATAAACATTAGTTCTTGTTCTTCTGCCTCACTCAGCTAGTAAAATCTCAAAGTGGTTTGGTCCAAATATTCAAATGGTTTAACTCTTCAACTTGTGCGTGTGCTGCTAGAAAACACACACACACACATAGATGGTTACCACCAAGAAAATGAGTGATCTCCACTCACACCCGGGAACACCGTGGTTCCATACAGTAAGCCCTGGAGTGCAAACCACAAAGTCCACTGTTCAGGCCCGCCAGCAGATCTGTGGAAGAAAGATGAGGCCTCTACTCCCGTGAAGATTTTTAAAAAGCCTCGGAAGCCCTATACAAGGTCTCTATGAGTCGGAATTGACTTGACAGCACTTAGCAACAACAAATACACACCTAGACTCAACAATTCTTCATGAGCCTAGCCAGCACCTTCTGCCATTTCTTGAAAGATGTTCCTCAAATGCCTGCTCTCTATCTCCAATCTCATGCTCAGCAGGTGATCTCATTAAGAAAACAGGGCTATCTGTGAGAACTCAGAAGTCATCCTGGTTCCCACTCACAAACAGATTCACTCATACCCACACTTATCTCCTCCCTGTTCCACCAAGGTCATTTCTTGGAAGATGGGGACTCCTCTTCCATGTAAAAACAAACTCTACTGTTTCAGGGTCACAGTCTAGTCATTATTCTCCTTTTCTCCTGTGTTGTTGTTGTTGTTAAGTACCGTCAAGTCAGTTCTGACCCACAGCGACCCTGTATAGGGTTTCCAACGAGCAGCTGGTGAGCTTGAACTGCCAACCTTGTGGTTCAAACCAACTTTGCAGTGTAGTGCTTTAACCCACAACACTGTATCACCCCAAGAGTCCTTTTCTCCTGCAGCACCAGTTTATTCTTCTAGCATGCTTTCCCCCTCAACATACACATATTCTCCAAGAACTACAATCTTAAAAAGGACAAATTCACACAACCATCAGAGCTAAGCTTCTGGAAAGAATGTGATACTAATTCCTTACCTCTTATTCACTTCTCAACCCACTATCCTGTCCTTCTGCTATTGACCTAGAGGACCAATACCCTCCAAGTTGGTAAACTGAGTAAGAGTAATTTTCTCTACCAGAGATGCCTTCTTTTTAAAACTCCTCCAGCAGTTTCCCAAATCCAGTGTGTTCCTCTTTCTAGACTGGTTGCTTATTTTAAGTGTCTTTTTCATGTTTATCTCTCTTTATGCATCTCTCTGATATTGATCTGTGGGAGTCTGTCTTTAGCCCTCTTTTGTTCTCATCATACCTTATTTATGTGACATCACTCATGAACTGGACTTCAATAACCATTTACTACACTGATGACTACTACATCTCAATCTCTTACCTGGGCTTTCCTGCTGAGCTTCAGATTCATAGCAACAACTGTCCACAAGGCCCCAAAGCTACCTCTAAATCAACAGGACCCACATTGAACTCATTATTTTGACTTTTCATGAGTTTAGTCTTCCAACTGTGAATTTGTTTCAGTGCATTGCATCATCATTTCCTCCTCTGGCCAAGCCTGAAACTTTCATGTCTTTCTCCCTTTGTTTCATATCTTATTAGTGTCTATGTTCCATTGATTCAACCTCTTTAGTATTTTCTGTTTGTGTCTCCTCCCCATCTCTATTGCTGCTGTCTTCATTAGGGTTGCATCATCTCAGTGGGGTACTGTTACAGCCTAACTGGTTTCTCCTTTCTTGTTCCCATCTAACCATTCTTCAATGTGCTTCCAACTCAGGCTTTGTGCTGGCATTATTTCTTCCCTGTTTCTTCATTGTTTTACCATTCCCTTCCAGATAAAATGCAAACTTCATAGTATGCAAATAAAGCTCTTTTTTTTCTCTACTTTCTACCTTATGCTTAAACTTCAAGGCCTGTAATAATTAATTACATTGCATGATTGACCTACTGCCTCCCATCACGCTGCCATTGAATCGATTCTGACTCATAGTGACTGTGCAGGAGCAGAAAGCCTCATTTTCCCCCTTGAGTGACTGGTGGGTTTGAACCTTCAACTTTGCATTTAGCAGTCCAATGTTTATCCTACAATGCCATCAGGGCTCCTTACCTATTGCCTACACATGTGACATTCCCTCTTCTTGTTTTGTTCTGCATATCCTTCTTTACCAACGCTTGAAATTTTCAGACTTCATTTTTTTCAGTATGAGGGGAGTAAGTACAATGGAACCTTGTTATTTTGATTTGTCCCCGATGGTGAGTTGAATAAGGTTATTCTATTGAATAACTTTTGCTCATCTGTAACTTGCCCTCTATGAATTTTGTCCACTTTTTCATAGGGTTGTTTTGCATTTTCTTAATTGATATACCTATAATATAATATTTTAATATATTCATATTTTTCTGGAAGAGGTTGTCTCTTAATTTGTCTATGATGTTTGAGTTATGGTGTTGGGGAAGAATATTAAATGTACCATGGACTGCCAGAAGAACAAACAAATCTGTGTTAGAAGAAGTACTCTCATACTTCGGACAAAGTATCAGGAGGGACTGGGCCTTGGAGAAGGACATCATGTTTGGTAAAGTGGAAGGTCAGGGGAAAAGAGGAAGATTCCAACTAGATGGATTAGAATGGTGGTAGCAGCAACATACTCAAGGGTAACAAAAATTGTGAGGATGGCACAGGACCGGGCAGTGTTCTGTTCTATTGTACGTACGGTCACTGAGTCAGAACCAACTCGACAGCACCAAACAATAACAACAACAACATGATGTCAGAAGTTTAAACTTTAAAAAACTTTACATTTTGAAATTTATTAATTTTTTTCTTTACAGTGTCTGGTTTGTGTGTGTGTGTTGTTTAAATAAGAATAATGGATTTCCTGTCAAAGTTTTAATTTGTGTATATAGAAAAATATAAGAGCATATTTATGTGTGGGACGAAGGGTAGTGAGATGGCAGGATAAGGAGAGGTAAAGACAGTGTGTCTGAGTGGTGCAATGGTTAAGTGCTTGGCTGTTAACCAAAAAGTTATAGGTTTGAACCCACTAGCTACTCTGTGGGAGAATGATGTGTCAATCTTCTTCCATAAACCCTATAGGACAGTTCTAACCTGTCCTATAGGTTTGTCATGAGTTGAAACTGACTCAATGGCATGCAACAATAGCTACAGATGTAAATATATACTAATTTTCTTAGCTACGTCTATTACATAGGTCAGCATCTTCCTGATGATTTGTAATGCTATCTCAATCATCTACAAAGTTTCTGACTATGTTACTTTACAAAGTAAAGGGATTCAGCAGATGTAATTAATATTATGGACCTTCAGATAGGGAGAGTATCTTGGAGAATCCAGGTGGGCCCAATCTATTCCGATAAACCCTTGAAATCAGAAAATGTTCTCCAGCTGGAAGCAAATGAGAGTCAGAGAGTTGGAAAGTCAAAGAGAATCCAAGTGTGTTGTTACTAGTTCTGAGATACAGGGATACATAGACAAAGACAGGAGATAGACCTGTAGGAGCCACAATCACAAGGCACTGAATTTGGTTCACAACCTGAAATAGCTTGGAAGTAGATTTCTTCCACATAGCCTCCAGATTAGAACCCAGTTGGCCAGCATCTTGATTTCAGCTTTGTGAGACTCTACAAAGAGAGATCAGCTGAGCTAAACCAGAATACTGACCTATAGAATTGTGAAGTTATCATTGAGTGTTTTTGTTATTTTAAATTGCTAAGTTTATGGTAATTTGTTTTGGCAGCAACCGTAAAGAAATACATATCGCTTATGAATTTTAGAATCAGTTAATCACAAATGGAGCCCAAATAGGCCTGTAATTCCAGTCCTAATGCCTTAATTGGAGATATTAACCTAGTATATTCTGTCTTTCATTTAATAACTTTCCATTATTTAAGCATTGATTTATATCGTAGTTGGGGTCACCTTGATCATTGCATGCCATTCGTCTGCTTTTAGTTTGCTACTTGAGGTTTTCTTCCATTCTCCTGGCAAAGGTAGGTTTGGCCTCCTGTTGTGGCATTGTAGAATAAACGCTTGACTGCAAGGTTGATTTGAACTACAAGGTCGGAAGTTCAAACTCACCAGTCTCTCCTTGGAAACCCTATACAGGGTCACTGTGAGTTGGAACTGACTCAGTGGTACTTAACAATAACACCAACATAATTTGAGGAATTATTTTTAGAGTTTCAGTTTTTCCAACCACTCCCATAAAGAGTTACAGCCTCAGAAACCCTATGCAGGGTTTCCATGAGTAGGAACCAACTCCAAGGCACATAACCACCACCATCACCATCTATCAAATGGAGTCCTGGTGTGACTCTGCAGAATAATGCGCTGGACCGCAAGATCAGTTTGAACCACAAGAACGACAGTTCAAAGCCAGCAGCCACTCCTCAGAAACCCTATAAGTGTAGTTATGGGTCAGAACCGACTCAAGGGTATGTAACAAAAATAACAACAATCAAATGGACTCCTGGTATGCAGTGGTAGGATCAGCACTGGACTTTGAACCACAAGGTTGCCATTCAAACCAACAGCTTCTCCTCAGAAACCCTGTTGCTACGAGTTACATAGAGCCAACTCTACAGCAAGCACATCACAACAATAATCTATCAAATATCCTTTATATAGGTTGGCATCTGTGTTTGTGGCAGGATGAGGGCAGGTGAAGCTGAAAAGCATTTACTACTGCCTCAAGCTTTAAAGGATGAACTTGGGAAGATGAAGGAAAGTTGAATTCGTTCATTGGTTGTACTTGAGAGTACACACCTGAAAGCTTGAATGATCCTTAATGAAATGAACAGATAAACTTATACATCACTACTATCAGGTTCTACTTCATGCTTAAATTATAATGATAAAAAACTCCATTTTTTGGCTATTCTAAAAACTGTTGCAATAAACACTAGTGTGTACATCTCTTTATATCCCTGCCTTCACTTCTACCTAGGATTGGGCTTGTTGGGTTATACAGTAGTTCTTTGTTCAACTTGTTTTGAGGAACAGTCAAACTGTTTTCCATAATGACTGTACAATTTTACATATGCACCAGCAATGTGGATGAGGGTTCTAGTTTCTTATCTTCACCTTCTGTTTTCTGTTTTCTTGATCACTATTATTCTAATAGGAGTGAAGTGGTAGCTCTTTGTAATTGTGATTTTTATTTCTCTGAATCCTGGTGCGGGTTAATGTGCTGAACTACAAAGTTGACTTGAACAGCAAGGTCAGTGGTTCAAGTTCATCAGCCGCTCCTCAGAAACCCTATACAGGGTTGCTATGGTTCGGAACCGAATCAATGGCACTTAACAGCAACAACAATAATAACTAAATGGGACTCCTGGCAAGGCATAGGGCTGGGAACCACAAGATTGGCAGTTCAAATCCACCAGCTGCTCCTTGGAAACCTATACAGGGATGTTATGAGTCAGAACTGACTCAATGGCACTTAACAACCACAACAATAACAATAACAAATGGTGTGGCACTACAGAATAAGCACTGGATTTCTAACAGTAAGGTTGGTGGTTCAAACCTGCCGACTTCACAGCATACCCCTGTATTTTCCTCTAAGTATTTTATGGTTTTAGTTTTCACATTTAGGTACTCGATCCACTTTGAAGTGGTTTTTGATCAGTTGTTTATAATTGTTCAGTACATGAAATAGCTGTGTTTCAATGAATTGCTTAAGGTTTTAGATAAAATTATGGATCTATCGATAAATTGGAACTTTATTTCCTACCAATTTATTACATCTAGTCCTAATTGCTAAGCGTTGTTAAAGTCAGTTCTGGCTCATAGCAACTGTATGTAGTTTCTGAGGAGTGGTTGGTGGGTTTGAACCACCAACTTTGCTGTGAGCAATCCCGTGCTTATCTTACAGTGCCACACCATGAATCCCTTACCCCCAGTGGAAGATATTAAATTGTTCCAATAGAATGTATACCTGGATCTTGAGTGACCAACTTCATCAAGAATCATAGAAAAATTCTTCCAAGTTTTCTCCATGTAGTTTGAGCATGCAGAAAATTTTCTTGAGCCACCAAACAAGGATTGGAAATAATCCTCCCCTTCCTCAATCATAGCTGCCTCAGAAACATGGGTCAAGGTTGGTTTCTTTGGAACTATGGAACTGCTGATTCCTTTCAGAGAACCTGAGAATGAAGCAACCAAGAGAGAGCGAGAAGCAAATAAAAGGATACCAAAAGAACCCAAGTCACTGCCTTTTTCCCACCTCCTCCTACAAAACCATATTCTTTATACATTTTATTGTTAAACTCAATTAGAATTAGATTGGGAACTTCAAATACAAGGTTATAAAATAGCAACCATTAACTGACTATTTTTAGTGGCATTCTAAATTCCTAGAGATTACATCAGTTATCTTAAACTATCATCTATATGATCAGCATAATGACTATTAAACAGATTCTTTAGTTGTACTAGCTGAAGCATCATAAAATTTTGAGTAGGTAAATTATTGGAGCCTCCCTAATTTGGTTAAGTTATATATAAATATAAGTTGGTTCTATTTTGTATTATTTATGTTTCCTAAATTGCTATCCACGAATTAAAACCTCAAATGAATCCTTTCCTACAAATTTAGCGCCTTTTCTAGGAAAAGACTTAAATTTCCTCAAACCAAATAAAATATTAAAAGGCTAAATTAATGCCTAATCAGAGTTTAATGCCCTTTTGGAAGTTTGCTTTTGTGAGGCTCTCACTGGTGGTGGTTATGTGCCGTGAAGTTGGTTCTCATTCATAGTGACCCTGTATAGTGTTTCCGAGACTGTATGTCTTTACAGGAGCAGAAAGCCTCATCTTTCTCCCATAGAACAGCTGGCAGTTTCGAACTGCTCATCTTGAGGTTCACAGCCTGATTTGTAACCACTGTACTTACCAGAGCTTCTTGAAGCTCTCACTAGTAACATTTAAATATTACCTAGATCTCAAGAGTCCTGGTGTGGCAATGTAGGTAGGATAAGCACTGGACTGCCAATACCAACAACAAGGTCAGCGGGTCAAACTCACTAGCTGCTCCTCCAAAACCCTATACAGGGTCACTATGAGTGGGAACTGACTTAACAACACTTAACAGCATGATTCTTCATAGAACTATGCTGGATAAGTCTTATGATGTGTTTGTAAAGAGAAACTTACATGATGGAGAGATAATATGGTGACTGCAAAGAGCTGTGTATAATGTGTTTAAACAGATTTGTCACGTAGAAAGCCAACTGATTTAAACTTTCCAAGTCTCAGTTTTTAAACTTTCCAAGTCTCTTGTTTAAGGAATTGTGGGAACTGAAGATAATGTAGTTGAGTACCTTGCACAGTGTCTGGTATTTAACAAGTACCTGTTACAAAAAGCACAGGACTGAGGACCACAGGTCCGCAGTTTGAGCTCACCAGCCACTTCACAGAAAAAAGATGAGTCTTTCTGCTACTGAAAGGTTTAAAAAGCCTTGGAAACGTTGTACAGGGTCACTGTGAGTCAGAACCAGCTCGAAAGCACGTAACAACAATAGCAATATTGTTGCAACACAGGGTGTGGTGAATGTGACCCCAAGTCCAACATTAAGAAAGATTAGCTAAAATGGTTTACAGTCTGCTTTAGATTCTTACTCTAGAGAAAATCAGAGTTTCTAACAAGAATCCCTCAAAGTGTTATGTTTAGAAGAAACTTTCAGAATTAAATCAGTTCATTGCAGTCAAATGCGTATTTACTTAATCCTTAAATTCTTTTGAGAAAGGAAAATATACAGCATTATTGTTAGCAACACATCCTGAGAGGGCTGAAAGATTTTGCATTTCAAAAGGAAAAAAGACATTAATATTGGCCCCAGTTGTTATTCCATCCAGAGTAATCGAATTGCACCAAATGGCAGAAAGTCTCAGTGGGTCCAGCTTCTCTACAAAAAGAATTGATTAAAAAGTATGCTTTCAAAATAGTCTAAAAATATTCATATTTTGCTTACCTAAGCTGTTTTCTCTTTGGGTATGATTCACTGGACTGTCTTTAGAAGTTTTTATTAAACTTGCTGGTGTATCTAATCCACTAATCCACGAGCCAGAAATATAGTCATTGAAAGGCGTTTCTTTGGCTAATGACCATGAAAATGGCAATGTTGTATCTTTTGAAGAAAAGCTTCCTGGGAACAAATGCTGTAAAGATCCCTGTGGTATTGATAAGGAAGCTCCCCGTCTGTCTTCTTTTCTGTGTAAAAAGAAATCTAATGTTAAAGTCACTGGGATAGACTGAATACAAACACTGGTACCAATATTAGAGTTCTGCTTATCAAAGGAATTAAAAACTGTAACAGGAGCCCTAGTGATATAGTAGTTAAAGCTCTCAGCTGCTAACTAAAGGCCAGCAGTGTGGACCCACCAGCTGCTCTATGAGAGAAGGATATAGCAGCATGCTCCTGTCAAGATAACAACCTCAGAAATCCTGTGTTGCAGTTCTTCTCTGTCCTGTGTGATTGGTATTATTCAGAATTAACTGTCTGGCATAACATAACATTAGTAATGTATTTCTAATTTTAACAAACTAAATAAAACACCTTAGTGTCAAGTCATTGCATTCTTCTATTTTTTCTCTTTAAAAAGCAATAAATTTCTATTGAAAATGTATAAATTAGAAAGAAGAGAATAAAAAATGACCTTAATAACACCAACCCCAGAGATTTCCACTATTTTCTCCTAGATTTTTCATTCATTTTCTACGTACAATTGAGACCCAAATGAACTACTTTATGTCCCACTTTTTCACTTAATTTTATACTTCCCTTTTTCATGAGTATACAAACATGATTTAATTTCCATTCAATATATCATTATTGTTTAGTATGCCTTTTTTCTTGCAATTCCCATTACTTAAATAATGTTCCTATTTTAATAAAGATTCCACATTTTTAATAAAAAATCTGTTTTTAAATGAACTCTGAAAATTAATGTCTATAAATATAGCACACACACAGGTACACATATATATTCCTGTGTGTATGTTGAAGAGAATGGCAGGCAGGAAGAAGAAAGACTTATTCTCCAGGTAATATTTGACAAGTGAATCTTATCATAATCCAAGATTTTCATTTTTTCACAAATAAGAAAATGTTTACTAACTAGTCCACAATCACTTTTAACACCCCTAAACTACTATGCAATTATTTTACAAGTTAAACAACATACTCTTGGCTTTGAAAAGATTGATGTTGTGTTTTCTGGTGGTTCACACTGAGACTCTTCACAGAGATCTCAGAAATGTGTGCGTGTACATTTGCACATGTATATGTGTGCATGCATATATGCTTAGGCACATGTTTTTAATGTTTAAAATGTGTTTAGTTTTCTGAAAATTGGACAAATGGCAAGCTCAAGCACCCCCTTTGTGGAGGTCATATCTATGCATTCTAAGTCAGAATCTAAGTACCTTGCTTCCATGAATTACCCATGTCAACCCCTTTGCTTAGCAAGAAGTTTTCATAGTCATTTTGTCCTATAGTTTGGAAGTTCCTTCATCGGAATTATTTTATCTGAAGAGCTTTGTACTTGAAACTAGATGGCACGTCTATCTCAGGTAAAATTTTTGTTGCATTTAATTAAATGACATAACTTTGAAAAAATGTCGTTACTGCTAACCCAGCACTTAAATCTAGTACATTGAGTTCTGTGCTAAAACATTTGCCTGAAATGTGCCAACCTAAAAGTGGAAGCGTTTACTATTCTGTTCTCACCCCAAGAACCCATTATTTGTCAGAAAAGCCCTAATTTATGAAGATATACTCTGGAATATGAATGTGATGGTAGTGGAAAGGCAGCTTGTCAAATTAAATATCTCAGCCCTGTCCAACCTGAGACAGGATCGTATCACATGACTTCTTGACACTGGCTAGAGCAAGCAGAAAAAGACCTTTTCTTTTTCCAAGTGCTTCACATCTGGGTTTCATTACAGACAAACTCACTATATCTTTTCAGCATGTTCATTTTACAAACCCTGGTGTGTTTTTTCTTCCTCCAGTAAAACAATAGGATTAATAGATAAATTTAACTCCACAAAAGATTCCCTACAAGCTTTTACAAATGTTGTGAACAAAGAAATCTGGCTCAGGACTACAGGAGGTTCTTATTTTCGTAGCTGAGTATGAAATTTCTGATGGTTGCACCTACTTTTGGAGGTAAAATATTTTTAAAACAGACCTGTCTGATGTAGCCCAGCATTTGAACCTTATGCTTATCTAAATAAGGTACTCCTGTGGGAAGATGAGAGCTGTTTCCTAGTGCATAGTTAACATTCCCTGTTAGCATATGAAATGTTCCAAACTTCTTGGTAGTTTGTTTCCTTTGTAATTGATTAGCACTGAATCAGGGGGAGTTGTAGCAGCTTAATTCCAGGATTTTAATGTTATTTTATGAGATGCTATGTTGGTAATACTGACAATAATCACTTTTTTTTTTTCAATGATGTCTAAGAACATATGCTATTAGATGGACTCAGACTGAAAAATAACAAGATATCTAGGTCCAAAAGTAAAAGTCACTTTAAAATATGTGTCCTTAATATTAGAGGTCTCTTTTTAGAAAATACTGGTAAAACCAATGCTAAGGTATTAGTTGATACACTGATTTACATAAATAAATAAATAGTGACTTGTAAATTTTTCTTTTTTTTTTTTAACAACACAGACATTTCCCAAACCCAAATTCCCTAGAAACTATTTGTCCCCAGACTAGTAAAGTAGTTTTAAAGTGATTATCTGTAAATTGCCTTAATATGCTAGATGTGAGATCTCGAATCTCTACCAGGTCTGATGGTGTGGAAGTCTGTCTTGTTCAGTTTTGGATTATTCAGAGACTAGGACCTTATAGGAGTCCTGGTGTGGTGCTGTGGGTTAATGTGCCAGACTGCAAAGCCGCTTGAACTACCAGGTTGGCAGTTCAAGCTTACCAGTTGCTCCTCGGAAACCCTACACAGGGTTGCTATGGGTCGGAACCTACTTGATGGGACTTAACAACAACAACAGGACATTATTAAACAGTTACTGAGGAAACAGTTGTGTTACAGTTCATTATTTAAAAAATTGAATCAATTTTAACAACTGCATCAGATGTTTCAAAGCAAAACAGATTACATATTCCATCATTTCTCTCTACAATCCAGACCCTCTTCTTTCTGCCATCCTTACTGAGTTTGTTTCTCTGTTTTTTCTTTCTGCTCAGACTCTTCGCTTTGCTGGGTTGCTGAAGCATCCTTAGTGATTGGTGTCTCTTTCATCTTGACTAGAAGAGAAGTCTCCTTTTTTTCCTAGAATAGTAATACATAGCATTAGATAGTGACTACAGCTAAAGTTCAAGGTAGTTTTTTTTTCTTTTTAAAGTGACTTTACCTTTTAAAATCAACTATCTTCAGCCACCTGCTAGATCTAATGATTTCTTTACCAAGCTGGTGCCAGACCCAAGGCTCTAATGAGACTAGGGGAGTACTGACATTATTCTTGATTTTGGCTGGGGATATTAGATGAACTAAGATGAAGGTGCATGGCATTCACTGGAGACAGTTCAAGAGGCAGCATGGTAACCCAGCGAAGCTGCCTTTGTGACCAAAACTTCACATCTGGCCAACTGCCTCTTAGAATGCTATGAGGTAATGTCTCCATAGTTACGAGCCTCCAATCTCTTAACAATTTCTGTGTTGATGCTGCACCTGTGCTGCAATTTTCCAACAGTAAATACGGTAACTTCCATTATGTAGAGTCATATCTCCCACCAGACAGGCTTTGTCACCATAATGTTTGAGATCCTATCTTGGATTTCTGAGGACCATAGCTAGAATATCAACATTGAGGGGATTTTTTTCTCTCTTTCTTTCTCTCACAGATGCTCTTTGAACATAGAGGAGTAACTCAGAAACAGAAATAGAAAACTTACATATATTTTAAGTTTTCTTGGAAATGACACCAAAGCCAGGAGACCTGAATTCTTCTCCCAACTCTGCTAGCCCTGTAATTTAGCAGAAATCACTTATCCTCTCCACAATTAAGTTTATTCTTTGTGCAAAAGTTCACTCTCAGATGTTTCATGATAAAGCTGGTATGAGAATAAAGCTAACATAGGACAGAGAGTACATGATACTACACAGTAATAAGACACATTAATGAATGTAGTTCCTGGATGAGTGAGTTCATTCAATGAATGGTTAATAAGCATCTACTGTTTACCACTGGAGGCACTCACTCATCTATGCCAAAAAAATTAGAAGATAACTATCTGACCGACTGATTGGAAGAGATTCTTATCAACAGAGAAAAGATTGAAGTTGTCAAGGACTTCATTCTTCTTGGATCAACTATCAACACTCATGGAAGCAGCAGTCAAGAAATCAAATGACGTATTGAATTGGGCAAATCTGCTGCACAAGACTTTTTAAAAGTGTTGAAGAACAAAGATGTCAGCTTGAGGACTAAGGTGCGCCTGACCCGAGCCATGGTATTTTCAATAACCTCATATGCATGCAAAAGCTGGACAGTGAATAAGGAAGACCATAGAAGACTTGATGCTTTTGAGTTATGGTGTTAGAGGAGAATATTGAAAGTGCCATGGGCTTTCAAAAGAACCAACACATCTGTGTTGGAAGAAATGTAACCAGAGTGCTCCTTGAAGGCTAGGATGGCCAAACTTTGTCTCTCATACTTTGGACATATTATCAGGAGGGACCAGTTGCTGAGAAAGATATCATATTTGGTAAGGTTGAAGGTTAGAGAAAAAGAGTAAGACCCCCAACGAGATGGGTTGCCAATGTGGCAGCATCAATGGGCTCAAGCATGGCAAAAATTATGAGATTGGCCAAGGATCGGGCAGTGTTTCATTCTGTTGTACACATGAGTCGCTATGAGTCGGTACTGACTTGATGGCACCTAACAACAACAACAATGTACCAGAAACTGGTTGGATGCTGTGAATAATCAATTTTAAGGAATAATGCTTTAAATAATGATGATAAAAATATTCTCCAATCTAGACTTGAAATTGGTTTCTACATTGGAATACAGAACAGCATTTAAATATAATGAGCAATAAATAAAGTAAGAGTTGTAATAAATCAAAAGAAAATGACAAGCATACATTATGAGGCACGTAAACAATAGGTAAGCAGACATTTGACACATTTTTCCATCTCAGAGACATAGTACTACTCCTCATCAGTGCTATAGTCCAATTATGAAAATGTAGCAACAAGAGATTTATAATTTCATATTATACTTACAAATTTGAAATTTCATACTATGTTTAATTAGAAAATAATTTAAAATCTATCTATAATTTCATGTTACTAACTTAGTTTTCTTCATTCTTTGTCTGAATGACTGATAATTCTACATTGTTGTTATTGTTAAGTGTTGCTGGCTTGGTTCTAACTCATTTCAACCCTGTATAGGGTTTCCAAGGACCGGCTGGTGGATTTGAAATGCTGACCTTGTGGTTCGCAGTCCATGCTAATCCTACAGTGCCACACCAGGAAAACATTTTCTCATGTATGTCACATGACTTGTCAGACATTCATGCAGGTGAAAGATGGTTTACAATTATTTGAGCCTAAAGTCTATCCCCATATTACATGTAAATTTTTTTTTATGTATTTTAATATATAAAATGCCCAGGAAGTGATTATTGTTTAAATTAATGGAAGATTGTGTATTTATTTGTTCTGATCTTTACCAAGAATTATTTTTCAGTTTGGAAAACTGCATCATCAATAACAATGGCACTTGGTGATACTTGTATAGTTGTTATGTTGTTGTTATTGTTGTTAAGTGTTGTCAAGTCCAGGGAGCAGCAGGTGAGTTTAACCACTGACCTTGTGGTTAGCAATACAGTGCTTATCCAATAGCACCACACCAGGATTGCGTTTCTGAAATAGATAACAACAACAGTATCAACCTTAATCTGACGATTCTTCTATTTACATATAGAATACAGAGGAAAGAAAAAACTTTATAGATGAAGATATTTTAAAAGATGCCCTTTACAAATTTTGGATATAATTTACATCTAAATCAAGCAAAGTATAAAAAATGTATAAGCCAGTTATAAATTTAAGCACACTGGATATTTAGTGTTCTTAAGGAATATAAGTGTGTAAATATTTTAGGCATGGTAATGGTATTGTGACATCCAAAAAGTTCATGAAAAAATTCTAGTATCTTTTCATTATATTTTTCTGTGAACTTTCTGAGGTGCTCTTATCTTTGAAATATACATACTGAAAGATCTATAGATAAAATATAAGATCTGGATTTGTTTTACAATAATACAAATGGTGGTGAGCGGATGTAGATGAAAAAGAAGCCATAAGGCTACTCTAACCGCTTCTGTCCAGTAAGGTTGTCCCTGTCAGCATCTCCAAGACCTGCTGCAAAGACATCGCTAAAGCACCAAAGGGAAAAAATGGAGGACAGGAAATAAAAGTCATCTATTCATATAATAAAAGAGCAGCTCAAATTATGAGAGAGGCCCACAAACAAACAAAAAGGGAAACATTGAAGAATGAAAAAGCTATGCGTCTCAGCATTATTGGTGAAAAACTGCAGTGGTTTCAAAATCATCTTGATGCCAAAAAAGTAGAATATTCAAAAAAGGATGCTTGTGAATTCATTGAAATTTATATAAATTGATTCAGCAGTGAGTTGGAGCAGATTGAGTTACATAACAGCATCAAAGACAGACAGGAAAGGCGACACTATTCTCAAGAGACGGTTATCAAGAAGATGATGGAGCATGAGCGACAGCAATATGAAGGATATGGCCTTGAGATTCCAGTCACAGTAGATGCTGGTAATCTGAGAATTTTTAAGGAATGGGATTTTAATCTGAAGAAGTTTCCAAACATTAAAATAAGAAAAATCTGTGCTAATGATGCAATTCCCAAGAAATGCAAGAAAACAAATGGTACAACTATAGATAAAGTCTTAGAAGAATTGGAACAAAAAGATGAATCCAGTGACTCAGATGAGGAAATGACTCCAGTACCCTAATTGTCTATACTTGAGAATAAATAATGTGAGAGCTTCAAGTTTCACACATTGGTTATGGTAAATAATTATCTGGATCATTCCTTTATATGAAAAGAGTTCCATTTGCAGTTTTATAAAGCAGTGTTAGAATTTTTACTTAAAACATTGTTAGGAGAATAATGAATGTTGCTTTATTATTAAGTTGTTAAAATGGGTAGACGTGATTTATAAACCCATTTTACCTGAATTTCTAATTGATATGAATGAGAACAGATATGTTTGTTTTTCTTTCTCATGTTTATTTAGGACTGCCTAACTCGGCAGAAGTGGGTTTTAACCTCATGTATTGAAACTTCCATAGCAATTTGTTTGTAAAATGGTTTTGATATCCTTTGAACTGTCATGATAGCAATTTTGTCTTTCAGTAATAGTGTTAGACTAACTCTTCTTTTAAACATTAACCTTATTATTACAATACATAAAAGGAGAAAATGTGAGATGGAATTCATATAGACTGATGAATAATACATTATTATTTATTCTCTTCTGAGTTAAATGGTAAAGAAATTAGCAATGATTTATACTTAATCATTTACCTTTGGATAAGTGACTTTAGGTTAACACTGTTTATTATATTTCTGCTCTTTAATTGTGAAAAATTATGCTTTGTTTGTGGAAAGATAACTGAAGACTAAAGAGCCAGTTATTCTAATGATGTTTTTTATTCCCCCTTCAAGAGACAGGTTAAATGGACAAGTAACTGACTTATTGTTTCAAGTATCAGAAAAAAACATGGTTATAGTAAAATGTTATTTTTTACAGATCTTGTTACATGCACCTTGTCCTGTAGTCTGTTTTGTAAAGGATACTATGGAAGTGGATCTGAATATTTTCAGGAAAAGGAAAAGAAATATTAGTGGTATATGTTGAACTAGATAGCAAGTCTTCTTGAAAGGTTATTTTAAATGTTAGAACTGTTTTATCTATGAAAATTAAAAACAGTTTATTTCCACACACACAAAAAAGATGAGCCATAACATAAAAATTGTTGAGGTTGGGTGATGAGTACATGTTAAGTGCTGTCAAGTCAGTTCTGACTTATAGCGACCCCGCATAGGGCTTCAGAGGCTGTACATCTTTATGGGAGCAGAAAGCCTCATCTTTCTCCCTCGGAGGAGCTGGTAGTTTCAAACTTGTGGATTGCAGCCCAATTCGTAATTACTACACTACTAGAGCTCCTTGATGAGTACATAGGGTTTCATAAATGTTTGAAATTATTCTCCAGTCTAAGAAAAGCTTACTTGAGGGAGAAACTCATGTTAGTATGAATATATGTTATATTCATATCATGATAACTGTTGTATCATTATCATAATAGCTGTCTCTAAGCTCAGCATGAATAGGACCAAACAGGAGCTGAAAAGGCAAGGTAGTAGTGTTCATTGCTTATGAGGGGCAATCATCTTTATGCACGTGATCTTACAGCAGCTCTGGAAGATACGGAGTTTTCCCATTTTCCAAATGAGAAAGTGGAAGTTCAGAAACCTCTTCCCAAGAGTATGCAGCCAGTAAATGAGTCCTGGTGTGGCGCTTGTGGGCAAATGCACTAGACTGCAAAGTTTGCTTGAACTACAAGGTTGGCTGTTCGGAAACCCTATACAGGGTCGCTATGGGTCGGAACTGACTCGAGCACACTTAACAACAACAACAACAAATGATAGAGCCAGAATTCGGTCTCACATACATTTCTTAACCCGTCACTATATACTATCCCTGTTTTTCTGTTTAATTCCACCCAGCATTTTCTTATCTGCTTCCATGGAAATTGTTCACATGCTCACATAATCATGAATCAGCTTTGTCCTAATCATTCTCTGCTTTGATCCCAAATCACTCAGATTCCTGGTCCTGTGCCAATTCTTTTTTTTAACTACTCCTAGTTGGGAAAATAACAGAGTTATGCATGGAGAATTGAAGCCTAAAAGAATAAAAAAAAGATTAAACATGGGTGATGGAAAAAACTGAGCTTTTTCTTAACAAATGATTAAATCTGGCAAAACTTCCTATTTTACAGTTTTAAAAAAAGGCAAAATATTATATATACACAATTTATAAAGAGCTGAAACTACAAAAAACTGGATTTATGCATTTTATGCCTCTGTCTCCATATGGAGAACATTTGTATGGCAGGGGACTTTATTAAAGTGGTAATATAAATAAATTGTGTTGCGTGAGTGAAGTCTATATTTATGAAGAGAATTTTCTTACCCTCTCAGGCCATGGAAATTTCCAAATTGAGTAATATGCAATTGAGGATTACAATTTAAAACATTATGACATGTTCCATTATCTAAGATTCAAAGTGCTTGTATATATAGGAATACAGTTTCATATTTACATCCATATAAATGTAGGACAATTTACTATTTAGACTAACAACTTTCAAATAAAAAAAAATGTACTGGCTCAATTATTTTCCCTTGCAGAGATTCTCATGCAAACAACACAACTTCAAACACAGATACTATTATTTTTGCTTGAAGTTAAGTTCACATTAACATCTTACTAGAAGTATTCACAGAGATACTAAAGAATTCTTCTTAGGTGATTCAAGTTTCAGAGAGGTTGTTCAAATAGCCTTCATGGGCCTTCTCAATCATGAAATTTTATTACAAAATAACACTAATGTCTTAGATTGGCATTTGTGATGCTGAGTGTTAAATATTGGGTTGACTCTTGGGGCATTCAGTTTCAACAATAGTCCATAAATAACTACGTAGTCACTTGACATATAGGTCCCATGTACTTTAGTCTTTTCCATTCATGTTCTTTGTTGTTCTTGTTAAGTACCGTGGAGTTGGTTCCTACTTATAGTGACCTGGCACAGGGTTTCCGAGGCAGTAAATATTTATGGGAGCAGAACGACTCACCTTTCTTCCATGGAACCGCTGGTAGTTTCGAACTGCTGACCTTGAGGTTGGCAGCCCAACTTGTAACCTCTACGCTACCAGAGCTCCTTATTCATGTTCTTTAGAGAAATATAATACTTAAGAGTCTAAGACAGTGCATCTTGGATTTGTTCATGAGGCAGAGGTCCAGAACATATGATATTATTTGCAAAACACTTAGTGTTTTGTAGAATATGTAAAAGAACACAAAGCAATATATTTTAATTTTAACTCTGCAGTGTTTTTTTTATATATTTTTACTAGCTAAAAAACTCTGTCCTATATTATGTGTTTATTATATAAACTCATAACTACCAGCCCACTTATCTTAAGGCAAAATCAAGCTAACACCAAATGGTTTATTTCATTTTCCTACTGGTATAAATTTTCAACTTCATTTTCTTTGGGTACCTACTGGTAACCTCTAGAAGAAAGCTTGCATTTAGAACCAAAGATACGTAAAACATTATTGGAGAACCATTTAAATTGAGAAAATTCTACTCATTAATTTTTTTTTTTCTCTAAACATGGTAAAACCAAAACTGAACCAAACCCATTGCCATCCTTTGAGTTGATTCCAATTCATAGTGACCCTACACAGGGTTTCTCAGACTATAAATCTTTATGGGAGCAGATAGCTTCATTTTTCTCTGGTGGAGGGGCTTGTAGGTTTGAACTGCCAACCTTGCAGTTAACTGTCCAATGCTTACCCCATGGTGCCACCAGGGCTCTTTAAACAAGATAATCCACTCACTGCCATCCAGTCAATTCCAACCCACAGGGATCCTTTAAAATGTTTCTGCGACTTTAAAGTTGTATGGGAGCAGACAATCACATCTTTCTCCTGAGAAGGGACTGGTAGGTTTGAAATAGCCAATCTTGCAGATAGAAGTCCAGTGCTTATCCTATAGTGTTGCCAGGGCTTCTTTAAATGTGGCAAATGCAGTCATTATTCAGTGTTATAGCAGAATGTTCACTCCTTCTAGCTCGTGAAACACTAGTACCCCAAGTAAGAACTGATCATCATGTGAGAACCACCAGATTAAAGGAGTAGGAAAGTTGTTAGAAATCTGACCATGAGTCCTGTCAGACTTTGGGCACAAATACAAGATTTCAAAGACTAACCCAATGTGGAAGCCCAGCCAGGTAGGGAGGGGCCTCAACTCTGCCTTCTCTTCCTTACAGGATACACACTCAAAACATATTTGATCAATGGTCATCATTGTTAGCATTATTCATGATTTGATTGATGATGACAGTGGTGGTGGGGGTTGTGTGCCTTGAAGGCAGTTCCAATTTGACAGCACTTTTTATACTACAAAATCGTAAAACTTTTATTAAACAAAAACATCAAAATATGAAGCTATTATTTCTCAGCATAGGCCTCGATAAACTATTTTTTTCCATCTAATCTATACACTTCTGAAGGTGGGTTTTCCATCTCTCTCTTTTCCAAAGAATTCTACCTTCTTCAATTTATACAGTGGTTGTTGCTGATGTTAAGTGCCATCAGTCGGTTCCGATCCATGGCAACCCTGTATAGGGTTTCCAAGGAGCAGCTGGTGAGCTTGAACCACTGACCTTGCAGATCAAACCAACTTTGCAGTCCAACGTATGAACCCACAGCGCCACACTTGGTGGTTATGTGCTGTGGAGTCGGTTCTGACTCATAACCACCTTGTACAGGGTTTCTGAGGGTGTAAATCTTTATGGGAGCAGAAAGCCTCATCTTTCTCCTGCACAGTGCTGGTAGTTTCAAACTGCTGACCATGAGAATAGCAGTCCAACTCATTATAACCACTACACTACGACTCCTTGATGATGACAATAGATGGTAATAAAGTGCATTCGAGTCGGTTCTGACCCATAGCGACCCTGTATAGGGTTTCTGAGGAGCAGTTGGTGAGCTTGAACCACCGACCTTGTAGTTCAAACAGCTTAACAGTCTGGCGCATTAACCTACAGCACCACACCAGGACTCAGTTCACCAAATGTGGATTAAATTCCATAATATTATCTACATGAAAGAAGTGGTTTTTCTTATTCTGTGGACAATTGAAGTATAAACAAATGCACGTTGTTAATTGAAGCTTTTCCTGACATATGCAAATGAGAGAATAGAAGTTGGAAGATTATAAGGATCTTATGAATGCTGAGGTTTGTTTGAGTTATGTATTTTCAAGAAAAAGACACCTCTCACCTTCATAAGGAACAGAAAAGAGACTACTGGCGTGGATAATATTGCATCTGAAATTACACTGTTGCTTGCTTGAGACTGTGTATGTCAGAAATAGGTGAGAAACCAGACATCTGAGATGGAATGAGAAAATTCATGAAGTGACAGGAAACCAGATTTTCAGAAAGACCTTTGGCCAGATAAAGATCAGTCTGCAGTAGAAGAATGATGAACTAGACATTTGAATTTGTTTGAGATTTTGTTTAGTTTTTCTGCTACTCTTCAGTTTTGTTATTGTTGCTCTGTGTTGGCATTTGTTTCTCCCTTAATTTTCTAAGTAAATGTTTTATTAATTCAAAGTCAGTCACAGTCTGTAGTGAATTCTGTTACTACTGCAAGCCATCATTTATCACATGCTTACTAGTTGTGAGGGACTATTGAGTGTTCTTTATATGTGATCTCATTCATCCTTATGAAGGTACATGGATCATCACCATCTGGCTTTCACAGTGAGGAAAGTGACGTCTGGAGCAGCCAGGTCATTACCAGGTCATCCAGCTAGGAAGGGGCAGAACGATGAATGGAGCTCAGTTCTGCCTGGCTTTGGAGTCTAAATTTTTGACCACTACATTACACCATTTCCTGTAAAACACTGAGAACCACAGTTTACAGTGCAATTGGATAGATGCTTTATAATATGTTCCTTAACTTCTGGAATTCTTTCTTTTTATGAGATAGTAATGCTGTTCCATGGGAGAAAGATGAGGCTTTCTACTCCTATAAAGATTGACAGCCTCAGAAACCCTGTACAGGGCTGTTATGAGTCGGAACCGACTCCATGGCACATAACCACCACCACCACCACCACTAAGGTCTGTGAAGACACACACATATACATATGTATCCTGGTGTGGTGCTGCAGGTTAATGTGCTGGACTGCAAAGTTGGTTTTTGAACTGCAAGATTGGTGGTTCAAGTTTACCAGCTGCTCCTCAGACCTATACAGGATCGCTATGAGTTGGAACCCACTCGATGACA
>NW_006408616.1:6090802-6096928 GCF_000296735.1 Chrysochloris asiatica
GTCCTGGTGTGGAGCTGTGGGTTAATGCGCCAGATTGCAAAGCCATTTGAATTGCAAGGTTAGTGGTTCAAGCTCACCAGTTGCTCCTCAGAAACTCTGTACAGGGTTGCTATGGTTTGGAACTAACTCAACAGCACCTAACAACAATAAACATACACCTAACAACAACAACAAACATACAGAACTGCAACATATATATATATATATATATGTTGTTGTGTTATATATATAACATATATATAGATTGTTGTTATAGGTGATACAGGATCACTATAAGTCAGAACTGACTCGACAACACTTAATAGCAACATATATGTATATATAAATATTAAGTGCCATTGAGTCGTATATATTTAAAAACCTCTAACAACTATAATACATGGCAGAATTTGGTAAGAATGAAAAAAGAGGGCCTGCTAAGATCTACAGGAACATCAAGAAACAATGACTTTTGCTGTGTGGTTAGGAACAACTTCACAAAAGAGTGTTATAGGGGAACCTTGAATGATAGATGAGATTTCAGAAAGGAGACTATTTATTAACTTATGCCTTCATGCATCCATTAAATCAACAAAGTAAGTGTCTACCATGACCAAACAGTATACTTTTGGTCTTGTATACTTTTCTGGCTTGCATCAAAATGCAAAGACAGAAAGAACAAGGAGAAAAGGCCTCGACATCCTAATTTAACTGAGGCAGAGAGATTGTGGAGTGTGACGTGAGAGATAGAACCACAGATAGGTGAGACCACACAGTAGAAAGCCAGCCCAAGCAATGAATTCAATCCCAGTGTGTTTTATGTAACCATTTATTTGTTCCTTAAGGAGACTAGGTGGCATAGTGAGAAGTGTTGGGTTGCTAGCCATAAGGTCGTTGGTTCAAACCCATTAGTGATCCTGTGAGAACAATTTAAGACTGATGCCATGAAGATGTACCATCTCAGAAACCATATGGGACAGTTCTTCTGTGTTCTATAGGCTCATTATGAGTCAGAATCAACTCAACAGCAGTGTGAATGATCACTAATTAGATTCATTATAAACCACTGTGAGCTTTTCCCTCCTATTTGCTTCATGCTACGTAAATGTGTGGTGTGTACAGCTTACTTTTTTCCTACTTTAAAAGAAGTAGACAAATTTTTAAAAGGAGAAAAAATACCAAGCTATATTTGGCAATATGAATATTTATTTTTTATTATTTTCTTAAACAATTTTAAAGTACAGATTTAGATTTTCCTAAGCATTTTTAAAGATACAGATTTTTATTACCTAAATATTTGAAGTATTATATAATATTTATTGCCTGTGTTACTATCACCAGAAGAACAATCAATTCTGTCTTAGAAGAAACACAACCAGATTGCTCTTTAGAAGTAAGTATGGTAAGACGTCATCTCATATACTCTGGACAGTTATCAAGAAAGACCAGTCCTTGGAGAAGGACAACATTCTTTGTAGGAGGTCAGTGAAAAAGAGGAAGGCACTCAAGGAAATGGATTGACACAGTGGCTACAACATTATGCTGCAACATACACAATTGGGAAGCTGGTTCAGGACCAGTGTGTCCTTCTGTTGTACATAGGATCACTATGAGTCAGAATCAACTTGACAGCATAAAACAGCAACAACAGAGTCTTTGTAAATCTTATTTAATTTTTGTTTTATATTTTGTTTTAACAATCTCTAATTGTTAGATATTTTGTCAATTATCAATTTTTCACTATAACAAATAAATAAAGCACCAGGGCTTGAATATTTGAAAATAAAATTATTTCTATATTCATTGCTTTTTATAAATTTCCAGAAATAAAATTTTAAGACACTCAAAGGATTTTGAAATTTTCAGTGTCCTCCTAAATAGTTTAAGCTATTTTACTAAAGAGCTCTAAGAATTTATATTCCTACCAGAAATGTTCCACCACCCATGTGTAATTTTGTTGTATTGTAGTGGCTAGCATGTTGCTATGAAGCTGGAAGTTTTATTTTAAATACCAGTATTTTAAATACCAGCAGTATCACTCAAGGTGCACAGGTTTCAGTGGAGGTTACAGATTAATAGAGACTAGGAAGAGAGACAAACTACTGAATGGTTAACCACTGAAAACCTTATGAATAGCAATGGGATATTGTCAGATAGTGCCTAAAAGATGAAATACTATGAATAACAGTAAAGCATTCAGATACAGAGTCAGAAGATGAGCTCCTCAGGTTTGAAGGCACTCAAAATATGACTGGCGAAGAACTGTCTCCTCAAAGCAGTAGTTGTTGTTAGGTGCCCATGAGTCAGTTCTGACTCACATTGACCTCAAGCTCAATAGAATGAAACACTGCCCGGTCCTGCACCATCCTGACAATCAATGTCAAGCTTGAGCCTATTGCTGCTGCCCCTGTGCCAATTCATCTCATTGGGGGTCTTCCTCTTTTTTGCTAACTCTCCATTTTACCAACCATGATGTCCTTCTCCAGAGACTGGTGCCTCTTGATAATATGTCCAAAATATGAAAGATGAATTCTCACCATCCTGATTTCTAAAAGAGCCTTCTAGATACACATCTTCAAACACAGATTTGTTTTTTTGTTTTAAAAGTCCATGGTACTAACAAGGTGGATGGGAAAACAGTTAATCAGGTTTTCATGGGCTAAGTGGGACAGAGGTAAATAATGATTTACCTTGGAACAACAGGGCTCTGGGGCACAGGGATTGAGACATGGTTGGAATGGGCAAAAGGGAGGAAATAATGTTAAGATGCTTGGCTGTCTTTTGAATCTTGGATTCCCTGGCATACCATTATAAAATAGACACTTGACAGGGAGAGAAAGGAATAGGCAGAAATATCACCATAGAAAGCTTGTAAGTCTGTCTTCTGCTTATAACTGATTGGAATATCTAAAATGGGGCTACAATGTGCCCAGTGAAGGAGGCTTCCTGCAGAGCCTCTGCATTACATAAGACCATAGGTGGAATCCTGAATCCCATCTAGAATCTTCTGAGGTGGGAGATTTCCACTGGAAAGGACAAGCAGACCAGCCTGGAGCAACTAGAAGAACAGAAGATACTTCTTGAAAGAAAGACTGACAGGAAAGAAACAAACAAAAAAATAATGGCAGTCCAACTGATTACTACACGAACAAGCAAGTTGCTCACCCAGGAACCATCAAGGCAAGTGGTCGGGTCCCCTCAGGGCAAACCCCCTTCCAAGACTAAGACTCAATGGGAATACACGAGCAGACATGCACTCTGATTGGTGGTGTTTGTCACCCATAAGGGGAAGTGAGGGAAAAACAGCAATGAAGCTGTGAGCTAAGCCCTACAACGTTCAATAGACTCCTGTGAACCCAGCTGGAGACCAGGTTGGCCAGCAGTATGGCAAGACCTGGGGACTCCTGGGCCCAGAGTCAGTGACATAGCCACAGAGGACTAGAGTGGAAGGTGAACATCTAGCTGATAAGAAGACAGGTAATATGCATAAGAACACCCACACTTGCCGATAATACCTACTTGACCTGGCTTCAATGGCTGAATGATCAGAACTCAACTAGAAGAAGAGGAAAAAAAAAAGTGATCTGATACAATTTGATGAACTTGACCTACACCTATGGATGCAGTAGCTCAAAAGAGGGAACAAATCTTTATAGCAAGGATCATTCCTACCCTCTTGATACACAGGGTAGACAGGTATGGGCAACTTGGACATTGGCTACCTAAAAGGTAGGGGGGGGGGGCGCTACAAAGGAAGAAGTGACTGGCTTACAAACTTTCAAGAGGGAACCTAGATCCAGAGGGCACGGAGGAAGCTAGAATCTCCACTGAGTAGTATCCAATCTGTCTGGGCAGGGTTCATGAAAGGAGATAGGGATAGCACTCATGTGGCACAATAGTGAATAATTGCTATCAGGACCGACTGTGAGGGTTGGAAATGTAAAGGTGGACATTTTGTAGCAAAAGGAGGGGAGTGATTGACTTTGCAGTCCAGGAGCGGAGGTCCTTGGGACCCTACCCAGAGAAACAGTGATGCCAGAGATGGGCGGCTGGGGACTCTAGACCCAGAAACTCTTTGAGTTCAGCAAAAAAGGTTTTATCATCTGTATATCACAGGTTATTAATGAATCTTCCTCTAATCCTGGTGTTACGTTCTTCTTCATACAATGTAACTTCTCTAATTATTGCTTAGCATATAGATTGAACGAATAAGGTGAATTGGACAAGTACAAGAATACAAACCTGGGGCACAGTTTTCCTGAATTTAAACCAATCAGTGTCCCCTTGTTCTGTTTGAGCAACTATCTTTTGGTCTGTGTAAAAATTCCTAATGAGCACAATTAAGTGTTCTGGAATACCCTTTCTGCTCAATATTGTCCATAGCTTATCATGAGCCATATAATCAAAAGCCTTTGTGTAAATCAATAAAGCACAGGTAAATATCTTTCTGGTATTCTTTGCTTTTAACCAAGATCCAGCTGATGTCAGCAATGATATCCCTTGTCTGAATCTGACTTGAACCTCTGGCAGCTCCCTGACAATGTACTGCTGCAACTGTTTTGAAATATCTTCAGTAAAATTTTACTTGCATATGATATTAATGATATTGTACAATGATTTCTGCATTATCTTGGAATGGGCACAAATATGGATCTCTTCCAATCAGTAGACCAAGTAGTTATCTTGCAAATTTCTTGGCATAGATGAGTGAGTGCCTGCAGTGCTGCATCAGTTTGTTTAAAGATTTCCATTTGTATTCCATCAATTCCTGGAGCTTTGTTCTTTGCCAATGACTTCAGCGTACCTTGGACTTCTTCCTTTAGTACCATTGGCTCTTGATCATATGTTAGCTCTTGAAATGGTTGAACATCATCCATTTAGTTTTGGTACAATGACGACTGTATATTCCTTCCATCTTCTTTTGATGCTTTCTGTATCATTCAATATTTTGCCATTGCTGTTGTTGTTGTTAAGTGATGTTGACTCAGTTCCAACTCATAACGACCCTCTATAGGGTTTCTGAGGAGTGGCTGGTGAGCTTGAATCGCCGACCTTGTGGTTCAAACTAACCTTGTAGTCCAGCGCATTAACCCACAGTGCCACACAAGGTACAATCCTTCAATTTTGCAACCTGAGGTGAATTTTTTCTTCAGTTCTTTCAACTTAAGAAATGCTGAGTGTATTCCTCCCTTTTGATTTTCTAACTCCAGGTCACTGCACATTTCATTATAATACTTGACTTTGTCTTCTCAAGCTGCCCTTTGAAATTTTCTGTTTGACTCCTTTACCTCCTCATTTCTTCCATTTGCTTTAGGAGAACAAGTTTCAGAGTCTCTTCTGATATCCATTTTGGTCTTTTTCTTCTTTCTTGTCTTCTTAATGATCTTTTGCTTTCTTCCTGTATGATGTTCTTGATGTCATCCCCCAACTTTTTTGCTCTTTGGTCATTGGTGCCTAATGCATCAATTTCTTGAGATGACCTCTAAATTCAGGTGCAATATGTTTAAGGTCAAATTTTGGCTCCTGTGGACTAGAAAAATTGCAAGTTGGGAGAAATAAAATGGAATGCATAAAGATTGATATCCGAGGCTGAACTGGGTTGATATTGGATATTTTGAATCAATCATATGATTTACTATACTAGGAATGTCAGATTGAAAAGGAATGGTGTCATGTACATCATCAAAAAGTCATTTCAATCTTAAAGTACAATGTGTCTGTGATAGGAAAACATCCATACACCTACAGGGAAGACCAGTTAATTCCACTATTATTCAATTGTACACTATTGTTCAATTGTACACATCACTAAAGTGAATGATGATGAAATTGAAGAATTCTACCAACAACTTCAGTCTGAAATTGATTAAACATACAATCAAGATACATTTATATTATAGGAATGCAAAAGTTGAAAACAATGGAGAAGGATTAGTATGGTCTTATTGATAGAAATGATATTGGAGATTGTATGATAGAATTTTGCAAGACCAATGATTTATTCATTGCAAATACACTTTTTTTAAAAAAAAGTGTTTTATTGTGAATTATATGATAGTTTACATGGGAGAATATTAGTTTTACATTCTTTCTATTGTACATCATATCATTGCCATGGTTACAATTCCCTCCATGCATCATCAACCA
>NW_006408616.1:6098021-6102898 GCF_000296735.1 Chrysochloris asiatica
GTGGAAATTTCCCATCTCTGGAGATCTGGATGTGGTTCAGGCTTCTACCTATAGTCTGTCTTATGTATTTCAGAGGCTCCGCAGGAAGCCTCCTTCACTGGGCACATTGTAGCCCCATTTTAGGCATTCCAATCAGTTATAGGCAGAAGACGAACTTAAAAGCTTTCTATGGTGTTGTTTCTGACTATTCCTTTCTCTCCCCCTTCAGTGTCTATTTTATATTATAATGCAAGGAATACCAAGATTCAAAAGACAGCCAATCATCTTAATATTATTCCCCCCTTTTCCCCATTCCAACCATGTCTCAATTTCTGTATCCCAGAGCCCTGTAGTTCCAAGGTTGTGTATACATCATTCTTTACCTCTGACCCACTTAGCCCATTCAAACATGCCTAATTGTTCTCCCATCTGCTTTGTTCTTCCATTCCCCCTCCCTTCTTGTATATTGCTCCCCTCCCAGCACCCAAACTTTCCTGTGTCTAATCCCTGCCCTGTGCTCCACCTTCTCTTCCCTCCCCTCACCCACCCCCAGTTTACCAGCGATCAACAAAGAATTCCCCCCACCACCCTTTAGTATGGGTTCTTTTTCTTAGTCTTTTACAGTAGTGGTCCTACATTGCAAATACCTTTTATAAACAACATAAAAAGTCAGTATATATAGGGCCTCACTAAATGGAATACACAGGAATCCAGTTGGCTACATCTGTTCGAAGAGACAGTGTAAAAGTTCCATATCAACATTCAGAACAAGGCCAGGGATTAACTGTGGAACAGACTATCAATTGCTCATATGCAAGTTCAGACTGAAGCAAAAAAAAAGTGAAAACAAGTTAATAAGAGCCAATATATGACCTTGAATATATCTTACACATATTGCAGATTCTTAATGTGTCTTCCTCCAATCCTTATGCCCCATTCTTCTTCATATAACCCAGTTTCATGGATTATTTGCTCAGCATTCAGATTGAACAAGGATATGGTGAAAGACTACAACCCTGGAGCACACCGTTCCTGATATTAAACCAATCAGTGTCCCTTTGTTCTGTTTGTATGACTGCCTCTTGGTCTACATACAGGTTCCTCATGAGCACAATTAAGTGTTCTGGAATACTCATTCTCTTCAAAGTTGTCCATAGCTTGTCATGAACCACACAACCAAAAACCTTCTCATAGTCAATAAAGCACAAGTTCATAGATTTCTTTGCTTTCAGCCAAGATCTAGTTCCACATACACTTCTACATCTGACTTGAATTTCTGATAGTTCCCTGTATATGTACTGTTGCAACCATTTTTTAATTAACTTAAGGAAATATTTTACTTGCATGGGATATTAATGATAATTGTTCAATGATTTCTTTATTCTGTTGGGTCACCTCTCTATGGAATGGGCACAAAAATGGATCTCTTCCAATCAATTGGCAAGGTAACTGTCTTCCAAATTTGTTGGCAAACATGAATGAATGAATGCCTCCATTGCAGCATAACTTCGTTAAAAGATCTCACTTTGTATTACATCAATTACTAGAACCTGGATTTTCCTCAATGCCTTCAGTGAAACTTGGACTTCTTCCTTCAGTTGGCTCTTTAACGTATGCTACTGCTTGAAATGGTTGAACATCGACCAATTCTATTTGGTACAATGACTCTCTGTATTTCTTCCACCTTTCTTTTATGTTCCTGAAGATTTTTCAATATTTCATCCTTCAATATAGCAAGTTGAGGCTTAAATTTTTTCTTCAGTTCGTTCAGCTTGAGAAATGCTGAGTGTATTCTTCTCTTTTGGTTTTCTAATGCCAAGTATTGTCACATTTCATTACAATATTTGTCTTTGTCTTCTAGAGCTGTGCTTTGAAATTTTCTCTTCAGCTCTTTTACTTCCTCATTTCTTCCATTAGCTTTAGCTTCCCTTTGCTGGAGAGAATGTTTTAAAATATCTTCTGTCATCCATTTTGGTCTTTTCCTTCTTTCTTGTTTTCTTAAAGACTTTTTGTTTTCTTCTTGTATGATGTTCTTGATATCATTCCACATCTCTTCTGTTCTTCCATCACTAGTGTTTAATGCATCAAATCTAGTCTTGAAATGGTTTCTTCATTCAGGTGGAATAAGTTCAAGGTCATTCTTTGGCTTTTGTGGGCTTGTTTTCATTTTCTTCAGTTTCAACCTGAACTTGCATATGAGCAATTGATGGTCTGTTCCACAGTCTGCCCCTGACCATATTTTGACTGATGATATTGAGCGGTCTGTATTCTTTCTTCACATATGTTGTACACATGGTGAGGTCCATGTGTATAGTCACCTTCTATGCTTTTTTTTTTTTTTAAGTATTTGCAATAAATAAGTTGTTGGTCTTGAAAAATTCTATCATACAATCTCCAGCATCATTTCTGTCACCAAGGCCACACTTTCTAACTACTAATCCTTCTTTATTGTTTCCAACTTTCACATTCCAATCACCAGTAATTATCAATACATCTTAACTGCATGTTTGCTCAACTTCAGACTAAAGAAGTTAGTAGAATTTTTCAGTTTCATCATCACTGACTTAAGTGGTTGGTGTGTAAATTTGTATAATAGTGGTTTAACTGATCTTCCTTGTATTATTGTTAAGTGTCATCAAGTCAGTTTCGACTCATGTTGTTAAATGCCCTTGAGTTGGTTCTGACTCATAGCAACCATGTATAGGGTTTCCGAGGAGCAGCTGGTGAGCTTGAACTGCTGAGCTTGAAGTTCAAATCAACTGTGCAGTTCAGCACATTAACCTGCAGCACTACACCAAGCCTCATAGTGGCCCTTTATAAGGTTTCCAAGTAGTGGCTGGGGGCTTTGAACAACCACTTTGTGGTTCAATTGACTGTGTAGTCCAGGCAGCATTATAATTCAAGATAGATTTTGAAATATATTTTTTTTTACAATGAATACAATGCAATTCCTCTTGGATTTGTTGTTTCCGACCTAGTAAACCATATAATTGTCATATTCATAAAGGCCATTTCACCTCACTAATGCCTAGGATATTGATCTTTGTGTTCCATTTCATTTTTTAAAAATAAGTTTTTATTGTGAGGTTTATATGGGAGAACATCAGCTTTACACACTTATCCTATTGTATTTCATTTCAATGATTACAATTCCCACCATGCATCATCATATAAACCCAAAGGGACCACCACACAGGCTCAGCCCCCTCCCTGCCTGCCCCCTGGCCACCAGCACACAGCCCTTCTCCCTCCCTGAGTCCAGTGCCCCCAGCTGCTCCATCTGTCCGCATCATCTTCTCTGTCTCCATCCCTGGCATCGCTGCCTCTCTGGACAGGGCTCCACTTTCCATTCTTCTCACCTGATGGTCCCAGGGACCTTTGCTCCTGGGCTGCAAAACCAATCACTCTTTTCCTTTTGTCAAAAAATATCTACTTCTATATTTCCTAGCCTCACAGTCAGAACTGATGGCAATTATTCACTATTGTACCACAAGAGTCTTATCCCCATTTCCTTTCGCCAACCCGGTCCCAACGGATTGGAAATCATTCAGTGGTGATTCTACCTTCCCCCACCCTGTCCAGAACTAGGCTTCCTCTCGAAAGCTGGTAAGCCAGTCACTTCTTGTCTTTATAGTAGCCAATGTGTATGTCTTTACAGTAGCCATTTTGGGTAGCCAATGTCTATGTTGCCCATCCCTGTCAACCCCGTGCACCGAGGGCGTGGGAGTGATCCTCGCTGTAAAGATTTGTTCCCTTTTTTGAGCTACTACATCCATAAGTATAGGTTTGTTGTTATTGTGAAGTGCCATCGAGTTGGTTCCAACCCATAGCGACCCTGTATAGAGTTTCCGAGGAGCAGCTGGTGAGCTTGAACTGCGACCTTGCAGTTCAAACGGCTTTGCAGTCTGGCACATTAACCCAGAGTGTCACACCAGGACTCCATAAGTATAAGTAAAATTCATAAAATTGTAGCAGATTACTCGTTTTTTTTCCCCCTTCTTCTTTCTTCTTCTATCTGAGTTCTAATCATCCAGCCATCGAAGCCAGGTCCAGTGGGCACTATCTGCAAGTATGGATGTTCTTGTGCATCTCCCCTCACTTCACATCATCTGGACACCTCACTCTCCATTCCAGTCCCCTGTGGCCATGTCACACTGTCTCTGGGCCCAGGAGTCCCCGGGTCTTGCCAAACTGCTGGTCATCTAGGTCTCCACCTGGGCTTATAGGGGTCTGTTGAATGTGGTAGGGCTTAGCTCACAACTTCATTGCTGTTTTTCCCCCCATCAGTGACCAACGTGGTCACCAGTCACACCACACACTTGCCCATGTATTCCCTTTGAGACTCAGTCTTGGAAGGGGGCTTGCTCTGAGGGGTCCGGACCACTTGCCTTGAGGGCTCCAGAGTAAATAGCTTACCCATTCCTGCAGCAATCAATCAGACCGCCATTATTGTTTCAGACCTTTCCTGCCGGTCCTTCCTTCACGAAGCATCTTCCGTTCTTTTAGCCGATCCAAGCTGATCCACTTGTCCCCTCCAGCGGAAATCTTCCACCCTAGTCGGTTCTCAATGGGGCTCTGGACTCCACCCATGGTCTTGTGAAATGTAAAGACTCCACAGGAAGCCTCTTTCACTGGGCAACTTCTGGCCCCATTTAAGGTATTCCAATCAGTTATAGGCTGAAGATGGACTTACAAGCTTTCTGTAGTGATGATTCTGGCTATTCCTTTCTCCCCACCTCAAGTGTCTATTTTAGAATGGTAGGCAAGGGAAACAATGGTAGGCAAGATTCAAAAGACAGCCAAGCATCGTAACACTATTCCCCTCTTTTACCCCTTCAAATCATGCCTCAATCCCTGTATCCTAGAATCCTGTTGTTCCAAGGTTGTACATACATCAT
>NW_006408616.1:6103758-6109456 GCF_000296735.1 Chrysochloris asiatica
GTCCTGTGCCCATTTTTAAATTGGGTTATTTGTCTTTTTCTTGTAGAGGTGTTGTAGTTTCCTATATATTTTAGAAATGAGTCCCTTGTCTGATGTGTTGTTGCAAAAGATTTTTTCCCGTTCTATGGGTTCCCTTTTTATCTTTTGGTGAAGTCTTTTGATGGACACAAGTTTTTAGTATGTCCCAATCATCTATTTTGTCTATTTTTGTTTTGTGTAATTTTCAAAATGTTTGGTAGTCTGTGTATTCCCTGTATTAGAGCCCTCATATTTGTCCCTAGTTTTTCATTGATGACTTTCATAAATTTTGGGATTCACATTTAGGTCTTAAATCCATGCTGAGTTCATTTTTGTATAGGCGTGAGGTAAAGGTCTTGTTTCAATCTTTTGCATATCGCTTTCCAGTTCTGCCAGCACCATCTGTTAAAGAGACTGTCTCCTCCCTATGTAACATACCTAGACACTTTGTCAAAAATCAGTTGGCTGTATGTGGATGGGTTAATTTCTGGATTATAGATTCTGTTCCATTGATCAATGTATCTTTCATTGTACCAGTACCAGGCTGTTTTGATCACTGTAGCCATGTAGTAGATTTTGAAGTCAGGGAGTAGGAGGCTTCCAACCTTTTTTTTTCTTCTTGAGCAGTGCTTTGCTTATCTTGGGTCTCCTTCCTTTCCATTTAAAGTTTGTAATTTTCTTTTCCATCTCTTTGAAGAATGTCACTGGAATCTGGAATGTGATTGCATTATATGTGTATATTGTTTTGAGTAGTATTGACATTTTCACGATGTTAAGTCTTCCTATTCAGGAACATGGTATGTTCTTCCACTTTTGCAAGTCTCTTTTGGTTTCTTGTAGTTGTTGTTGTTGTTGTTAAGTGCCTTCGAGTCAGTTCCGACCCATAGCGACCCTGTACAGGGTTTCCGAGGGTGTAAAACCTTACGGGAGTAGAAAGCCTCATCTTTCTCTAGCGAAGCAGCTGGTAGTTTCGAACTGCTGACCTTAAGGTTCGCAGCCCGATTCGTAACCACTACGCTACCAGAGTGTTTTATAATTCTCTTTGTATAGGTCCTTTGTTTCTCTGGTTACATTTATTCCTAAATATTTCATCCTTTGCATGGCTATTGTAAATGGTATTGCTTCCCTAATGTCTATTTCAGTACTGTCATTGTTGCTATAGAGGAATCCAACTGATTTTTGTATGTTGATCTTATACCCTGCCACTTTGCTGAATCTTCCAATGATGTCTAGTAGTTTCTTTACTGAGTCTTTGGGGTTTTCTATGTATAGGATCCTATCATCTGCAAATAGAAAGAGTTTTAGTTCCTCTTTGCCAATTTGGATGACTTTAATTTCTCTATCTTGCTGTATAGCTCTTGCTAAGACTTCCAGCACAATATTGAATAGGAATGGTGACAAAGGGCATCTTTGTCTGGTTCCCGTTTACAGAGGGAAGGCTTTCAGTTTCTCTCCATTGAGAGTGATGTAGGCTGTTGGTTTTGTATATACACCATTAATTATGTTGAGGAATTTCCCTTCAATTCCTATTTTGTTGAGTGTTTTTATCAAGAGTGGATGTTGGATTTTGTCAAATGCCTTTTCTGCATCAATCGATATGATCATGTGGTTCTTTTCCTTTGTCTTATTTATGTGGTAGATTACATTGATTGTTTTTCTAATGTTGAACCATCCTTGCATCCCTTTTATGAAACCCACTTGGTCATGATATATTATTTTTTTGAGGTGTTGCTGGATTCTGTTGGCTAGGATTTTGTTGAGAATTTTTGCATCTATTCGTGAGGAATTGTTGTTGTTGTTATGTGCCGTGGAGTCGATTCCGACTCATAGCGACCCTACACAGGGTTTCTGAGGCTGTAAATCTTTACGGGAGCAGACTGCCTCATCTTTCTCCCGCGGAACGCTGGTAGTTTCGAACTGCTGACCTTGCGGCTCACAGCCCGATTCGTAACCACTACTCTACCAGAGCTCCTTTTCATGAGGAATATTGGTCTATAATTTTCCAATGCTGTATCATTCTTGTTTGATTGCTCTTGTAGTACTTTCCCGACTTCTTCCTTGTTTTCCTCCACCCCTTTGCAGAGCACTTGAATTTGTTTCCATATCATTCTTCTGAATTCTTTTTCAGGCAAATCTAAAAAAACCTGCTCTTCCTCTTCTGGGGAGCCTTTGTCTGTCTCTAGCTCATTTGTCTCAGTTACTCTTTTCTGTTTATTGGACATGTTGTAAGATCATTTGTTGTTTATGAGCTCTTTTGTTTGTCATTTCCAGTAGTTATGTGGGTTTTTTAATGCTTATGTGGATGTTTGTTATTGTGTTATTAAGCTTACTGGGTGTCTCCTGGTGGATATGATCAGGAGATAGGCTTCCCTTTTCACATGTAATGCTTAGCAGCTGATATTCGCTCTTGTCTCAGTGGTGACATAATGGAGTATGCTTGTAGCTTGACTATATGGCCACAATTGCTGTCTCTTCTTGGGTAACATAGGGAGAAAAACTCCCACCTCCAGGAAAAATGTGTGATCAAAAGGACCAAAAGCAGAAGCAATATAAAAGCAGAGACAGAAACCACCACTTTGAAACAAAAATAAAACTGTCTCTGTCTGGCCAGTCGCCTTACTACACAGGCAGTGTGGGTGCACCGTAGAAGCCTCCAGCAGTGGGTAGGGACGTCCACTCACTCAGGCCCCTCCTCTAGTCACCACCATGGAGGTGTGCAGATAGATATTGAGAAGTTAATGGGAGAATGATTGTCCACTATTTTTGTCTCTGAAGGTCAGTTAGGTATCTGCATGTGCACTGCATAATTCTTGAGACAGTTGTGCCCTTTTATGTTGGGCTTTTACAGATTATTCTGTGGTTTGTCTGTCAGGCCTGAGGGGCCTGCTATTTTCCTGCTAGATAGTAAAGGGTCCAGCACAAGTTAATTTTAGGGCTGCAACCCCGAGGCTGACGTCATAAGTAGCCACCAAGCTCTTTCTCTCTGTACCATGGGAAAACTGTGTTATTAAGCTTACTGGGTTATTAAGCTTGCAGAGTTTATATGTTCCCTTGCTTTTCCACATTCATGCCTTTGTTATGACCATTCTCACTGATGAACAACACACTGCCTTTAAATATCTGTTCATTTTTCAAAGCCTGTTTTTGTTTGCTAAATGAAGTTAATACCTATTTAATAGAAAAATAAATGAATGTGAGCAAAGTATTCAAATGGTAGTAGTAGTTGTTATTATCATTATAAACATCTCTGCCATAAACTCTTTTCTGATACTCTCCAAGCTAGAAATGATTCCTTTCCTTCCCAATATCAATGAGACACTATTCTATTCTTTTGGCACAATTGTTTTTGGTATTACAGTGATTTTTGCACATGTCTTATTTATTCACATAAATAAGGAGTCCTGGTATGGCGTTGTAGGATAAACACTAGACTGCTAACCTTATGGTCGGTGATTCAAACCAACTGCTCCTCGGAAACCCTATCCAGGGTTGCTATGAGTTAAACTGACTTGAAACTTAAGAACAACAGCATTTATTCACAAGAGACCCTGAGCTGTTTGAGAAGAGGAACCATGTTCTGGGTGTTTTCATTCATTCCCTAATACATAGAATTGTTAAGTGCCATTAAGTTCTTTCTAACTCATAGAAACCCTGTATAGAGCTTCTGAGGCTTTAAATCTTGAAAGAAGCAGAAAGTCTCATTTTTCTTCTGCATAGTTGCTGGCAGGCTCGAACTACTGCCCTGGTGTTCACAGTTCAGTGCTTATTGTATGGAGCCACCATGATCAAATACACAGAATAGATACTTTATAAGTATTTGCAAAAAAGAATGAATGAAAATTGCCAGTGATAATTTAGCTTTATTACACTTGTTGATTACAAAATACATCTTGATGAAATTGCAAAAAAAGAAATCCCATTATACTTACAAGTTGTGTAGTGAATCATTGTCTGGAATGTGATTATTTGACTCTTAGAGGTGTTGTCTGGCTTTGAAAGACAGGCAAAGACCTGAAGAAGGTGTACAACTACTCAGAAGAATCTCCAGTCCCTACATCTAGAGAGGGCCATGCAACTTTGCTTCCATACTTCTCAGGTAGAAACTGGGAAGATCTTTTATCCCAGGTCAACCTTTTCAATGAAAATACCTAATTTATTCTATTCTTTTGGCTCTAAACTGCACCATTATTTTATTGGATATCAAGGTGGGGGAAAAAGGCCAGGATACTATTCTAATGGGAAATTCTGGAATAAAGCTGGGACCCCAAAGGACAACTTGCATTTCTTAACCTTTACAGTGGAGAACAAAGGAAATAAAAATTTCCCTTGAGATCTTGACCCACAGCCATTTCTCATATAGGTATGAGATCTGAATTCACACCACCAGTGTGATGCAAACAATCTCAAGCTGAGAATTTAATTTAAAATGGACTCAGGTTGGTAGTGGCCCTAGGAAACTGTTGGAAACAAATGATTACATAACAAATTCAATCCAGTTCAGCAGTGGTGAGATAAGATGCCACTGAATTGAAGACACATACCAATTTCTGAGGTGTTAAATTGTGAAAAAGTGTCACCTTAGGATTGATGCAATGTTTTGTTTCTATTAAGTATAGAGAAGGTCTGAAAATAATTCAATGGGGGTGATATAAACTAAAAACAGACTTTTCTGTTTTGATATTTTTACCCAGTGTCATTGCCTCTCTTCTAAAGACCAGTTAGGAAGTAACCACTACCCTCGGAAAACAGAGTCTGAGATGGGAGAAGTTCCAGAGTTTCTGTTGGTTTTGTTGTAACTGTCCTCCTAAATGCATGATGGAAGAGTATCTGGGGCTGGAGTGGAGATAGTGAGCACTACTTTCTCTAATCCCAGTAGACCCACTCCTTCTACCTAGCAGCACATTGATTTCTTCCTTTAGAGCAACTTCTTGCCCCATCCACCAGCTTCACAGAGCACACAGGAAGCAGACATTCTACATTAAGAAGTACACATGTGTACACACACACACACACACACATGCAGAGAGAGAGAGAAACACATTGGGAAGATTGGCCACTTATTTTTATATTACTGTGGAGAAGGCTAAATCCTGAGAAGATGCTTCTGCCTTGGGTGAGAGTGGAATGACACCAGAAAGGAGAAGAAAATGTGATCTTGGCACATACAAAAATACTTGGTCAACCAGGGTGAATCTGAGCTTCAGGTCTCTGAAGACTGAGAAGATTTCAAAAATAAACTGCTCAATTTTGTAGTTTCTTCTTGGGGAGCCTGGTGGTGGCACAAAATTAAAAGTAAAGCATGCTTTCAGTATAACTTGTGATACTGATCACACAACATATGTACAGGCATGTGTCGCTTAATATCCATGATACATTTTGTGGAGTAGAACATTATGTGATTTAAGGTATTGAGAAGATCACATTGAAACATTATGAGAGTCTACTTTCAGTCATACTTGTCACTGTTGCTGTCACTGCTGGCATAGACACAAAGAATGGGTTTTGCCTGCCCAAGGAACAAAGTCTGAGGGGTTTTACACAGAGCTAGGTCTTCTGCCTCATTGTCTGTATCCCACCCAAAGTACACTGAAGCAAAAGCTTGGGTTTGTGGTCTTAAAAATCATTATGGGGAAATAATAAACATAAGGAAAGCTGCTTTCCTTTAAGAAAATCTTATGAG
>NW_006408616.1:6114835-6115931 GCF_000296735.1 Chrysochloris asiatica
TTGAAGAGCAAAGATGTCAGCTTGAGGACTAAGGTGTGCCTGACCCAAGCCATGGTATTTTCAATAACCTCATATGCATGCAAAAGCCAGACAGTGAATAAGGAAGACTGTAGAACAATTGATGATTTTGAGTTATGGTGGTATAGGAGAATATTGAAAGTACCACGGGCTGCCAAAAGAACCAACAGATCTGTGTTGGAAGTGAAGCCAGAGTGCTCCTTGAAGGCCAGGATAGTCAAACTTCATCTCTCATACTTCAGACATATTGTCAGGAGGGACCAGTCGCTGGTTCCTCCTGTTTGGTAAGGTAGAGAGTCAGAGAAAATGAGAGACCCCTAGTGAGACGGATTGGCAAAGTGGCAGCATCGATGGACTCAAGTGTGGCAGTGTTTGTTCTGTTGTACTGACTCGATGGCACCTAAGAACAACACCCTATACTCAAATAGAATTAATCACTCCCTTATTCATGTTACTTGCACCTTGTTCTGGCTTCTACAATTGCTCCTATATTAGAGAACTTCACAAAGTTTGTGGGGAAATTCCATCATCTTTTAATTACATTTTCCCATGAACTTTTTGAAGACCCTTTATGTATATAGTTATATGCCTAAAGAATGTCAAAACTGTCATTTTGATGAGAAGAGCAAAGAAACCTTTCATGAAGGATTAAAGAGATGGAAGTACCACCTTCAGGGGTGTTAAGACCTAAATGGAGGATATGTCAATAAGTAATAGCTTCACATTTTGATAGTTTTACTTAATAAAGGGTGCTCTGATTTTGAAGCAATACTTTTTGACTTACCCTCATTTATATTCAAGGAGCTCAAAAATATCATGTAAAAATTCCATTATATTTCAATTCCATTTTCCAGTGAACGTTTTGAAGCTCCCTCATATGTGTGTGTGTAACCTTACAGTTGGCAGTCCAGTGCTTATCTAACAGGGCCTCAATATAAGACTATGTATATTCTATTCTGTGAGCCCATTGAAAAATAAAATAGACATTTTTCTTTCCTTCTTCCATTTATTTCTATGGGGGAAAATTCATAATCAAATGGCCATTGTTGTTGTTGTTAAGTGCCATCGAGTCGGTTCC
>NW_006408616.1:6116031-6118301 GCF_000296735.1 Chrysochloris asiatica
TATATATCAGGTTACCCTGTATAGCGTTTCTGAGGCACTAAATCTTTACTGGAGCAGAAAATCACATCTATGTCCCATGGAAATGGCTGGTGGGTTTGGACTGCCAGCCTTACAGCTAGCAGTCCAGTGTTTATCCTACAGTGCCACCAAGAAACATTTGAATAGGACCCCAGATTATAGTATTATTCCAGATCTCTCTTTATAGGTATGATCTGGCATCCCAAAGGATGAGGCATATGAGATCAATGACAGTTTTGTGTGTCTCATTCATACTCATATCTCCAGGGGCAGCAATAATGGCTGCTTGTAAGCATTGTTGAAATTAATACAATATAGACAATAAACCTTTACAGTAATTATTTTAAAAACTATTACTTTTATCTAAATAATTACCTTATAAAATTTGTCTGATCTATCCCCAAATGATCATCAAACACCAAACTATATTTCCTGGAACTTTTAACCACTTTATGAGCTACATTCTGGATTTCATAAATTCAGATGTCAATTATAACAGGCGGTCTGGATTACATCATACCTTTCCCTTCTTTGAAATTGGGTGTGCAAAGCTTGGATTTTGGAATTAGTCAAAATTGTATTTGACTTGTTATCAGGCTCATAGAAATCATGTGACTTGACCTTATTTAGTTCTTACTTACAGTTTCCCAAAGCAAGTATTGCTCCATGTAACATTAAGTTAAGAAGAATATGGCCCTGAAGACTCAGGCAAGAAAATCTCTGCCTGACTATTCTTTAGGTCTAATCTGACTGCCTGGTGTGGCACTGTAGGATAAAAACTAAATCACAAGGTCAGTTTGAACCACAAGGTCAATGTTTCAAACCCACCACGGCTCCTTGGGAACCCTTTACAGGGTCTCTACGAATAGGAATCAACTTGACAGCACTTAACAACGGCAATAATCTGGCTGCAAGGAACCCTGGTAGCGTAGTTGGTTATGAGTTGAACTCCTAACCGCAAGATCAGCAATTCTAATTTACCAGCAGCACTGCACGAGAAAGAGGAGGCTTTCTCATAGAGATTTGCAACCTCAGACACCTATATAGGGTCACTATAAGCAGTAACTGACTCCTCGGCATACAACTACCACCACCAATATGGTTGCCTGTCTCCTGCCTCTCTGAGTCTGCCTTTCTTCATCTGAAAATTGGGAATAATAGTTTTACATCATATGGTTGTTATGAGGGTCATATGAATGAATATATGTAAAGTTCTTCAAACAGTGCATAGGATAGGAACAAATTATAGAAAATTAGCTTAAGTGAGCAGTCTTCTTGGGAAACATATATTTTTTAAAGAGAGTGACATTGTTTTCCCAGATAAAGAAACTCAGTGGTACTTCTCAAAGCATTCTCCTCCTACCACTCCCATTATCATCCAGGTTCTTGTTTCAAAAATAGCTTCTTGGACCCTATCCAAAACTTACTGAATAAGAAAACCACAGGTGATTCTTTTGTACATGTAAAGTTTAAGTATTATACTCCAGAGAAAGTGTATGTCCAATTCTATTAATTATCCTTGGTAACACCAACGTGTTCATTGTGTTCCTGTGAGAACTTTTCAAGGAGTAAAACACTATTAGACTTTTTTGTTAGCCAGGAATTTGGTTCTTCTTGTTGTTAAGTGCCATTGAGTCAATTCTGATTCATAGAGAACCTGTATAGGGTTTGCGAGGAGCAGCTAGTGAATTTGAACTGCTGGCCTTGTGCTTCAAAGTCCAGTGCTGATCCTATAATGCCACACCAGGAATTTGTTAGGAAGTCATTTATCAACTTATTTTAAATTGTAAGAACTCTTATTGATCTATCCAGACTATTTAATGTCTAGTTTATAATTGTATCATTTAATGAATAATTATCAGTGATTATCAGAAAACCCATAAGCTCAAAAGGGATATAATTAAGGAAAATATATCTATTTAGCACATTTTAGTGTTTTTGATCATGACAGGATGGCTGCCCCATTGGAACCTCCTGGAGATACTTTGGTTTTTCTGTCTCTTGGAATGACTAGTATATAATTTAATCCAAATTCGGGCCCCTTCCATAGTTTCTGAGATTCACATTGAAGTCTTCAGACAATACAGTATATATGCTCATTTGTACAAATGCTTAATTATTATCTGTCTATCTTACTAGACTGCATGCTCTCTGTAAGGATAAGATTTTATTTTTGTATGTTTGTATGTTATAAATTGTTTTTGTTGTTAAGTACAGTCAAGTCAAATCCAACTCATAATATCTGAGGAGAG
>NW_006408616.1:6125531-6131728 GCF_000296735.1 Chrysochloris asiatica
CTTTCTCCCGCGGAGCGGCTGGTAGTTTCGAACCTCTGACCTTAAGGTTCGCAGCCTGATTCGTAACCACTATGCTACCAGAGCTCCTTCCATTAAATATATATAAATATGATCAATAACATTAGTTGTCATGAAAATTAAATTAAAACCACAATGAGACACCATTTTACACTTATCAGATGTGCTTAAAAAGAATGACAATATTAAATCTTTGTGAGGAAGTAGAAGAACAGAAACTCCTATATGATGGTGGTTATATACCTCGTGTGGTGCTGGACTGCAAAGTTGGTTTGAACCACAAAGTCAGTGGTTCAAGCTCACCAGCCATTTCTTGGAAACCCTATACAGGAGCCCTATGAATTGGAACTGACTAGATGGCACTGAACAACAACAGCACCATGGAGTTGGTTCCAACTCATAGCGACCCTGTTTCCAGGTTGTAAATCGTTATGGGAGCAGAAAGCCTCATCTCTCCCCTGCAGAACAGCTGACCTTGAGGTTAGCAACCCAACTCATAACCACTATGCTACCAGAGCTCCTTTCCTATATGATGCTGGAAGTCAAATTAGAAAACAACTGGGGACATTATCTGACATAATAAAGACATGCATCTCCTATAACCTATCAATTACTCTCCAAGGTGTATGTTTAAAGATGCTCATAGAAACATTAGCAGAAATAATAAAATTTCCATTTATAAGACAGTCAGAAATGAATTAACTAAATCTATTAATATTAATATAAATTACTCTCATAAACATACTACAAGAGATAAGTCTGTAGAAAGTGTGATGTCGTTTATTTAAAATTAAAACCACAACATTGCATCTGCATACAAAAAGGCACACATTAAGATATCCTAAAGAAAATCATAAAGAAAAACAAGGAATTATTCAAGATCTATGAAGAAGGATTTGAGGAAGGCTCAGTAACAATTTGCATTATGCATATGACAAAACTGCTTGTTGGAAGCGAAGAGGACTTGAAGCATTTATTGATGAAGATCAAAGATTACAGCTTTCAATATTGGTTACGCCTCAAGATAAAGAAAACAAAAATCCTCACAGCTGAACCAATAAGTAACCACTCAGTGTGCCCTTGTTCTGTTTAAATGACTGCCTCTTGGTTTATTTACAGGTTCTTCACGAGCACAATTAAGTGTTCCAGAATACTCATACTTAGCAATGTTGTCCCTAGCTTGCCATATTCCACACAACCAAAAGTCTTTGCATAGTCAATAAAGCACAGGTATTCTCTTTCTGGTATTCTCTGCTTTCAGCCAAGATCCATCTGACATCAGATGTCCTTGTCTGAATCTGGCTTGAACCTCTGGCATTTCCCTGTCATTGTACTGTTGCAGTTGTTTTTGATTTATCTTAAAGTATTTTTTACTTACATGCAATATTAATGATATTGTCCAACAATTTCCCCATTCATTGGGTCATTCTCTTTGGAATGGGCAGACATGTAGATTTCGTCCAATCAGTTGGCCACGTAGCTGTCTTCCAAATTTCTTGACATAGATGAGTGAGTGTCTATAGTGCCCATCAGTTTGTTGAAAGATTGCAATTTGTATTCCATCAATTTCTGGTGCCTTGTTCTTTGTCAGTGCCTTCTGTGCACCTTGGACTTCTTTCTTCTGTATCATTAGCTCTTGATCATATGCTATAATGGTTGAATATCAACCATTTATTTTTGGTACAGAGACTTTGTGTATTCCTCCCATCTTCTTTTGATACTTTATGTAGCATTCAATATTTTGCCTATAAAATCCTTCAATATTTCAAGTTGAGTCTTGACTATTTTCTTCAGTTCCCTCAGCTTGAGAAATGCTGAGTGTGTTCTTCCTGTTTTCTAGCTCCAGATCTTTCCACATTTCATTATAATATTTGACTTTGTCTTCTCAAGCTGATCTTTGAAACTTTCTGTTCAGCTCTTTTATTTCCTCATTTCTTCCATCTCTATGTTGCTTTAGCATCTCTATGTTGGAGAGTAAGTTTCAGAGTCTCTTCTTAAATCTATTTTGGTATTTATCTTCTTTCTTGCTTTCTTAATGATCTTTTGCTTTCTTCCTCTATGATGTTCTTGATGTCATCCCACAACTCTTCTGGTCTTCAGTCATTAGTACCTAATGCATCAACTCTGTTCTTGAGATAATCTCTAAATTCAGGTGGGATATGTTCAAGGCCATATTTTGGCTTTCATGAACTTGTTTTCATTTTCTTCAGCTTCAGTTTAAATTTGCATATGAACAATTGATGGTCTGTTCCACAGTCTTCCCTGGCCTTGTTTTGGCTGATGATATGGAGCTTTTCCACTGTCTCTTTCCACAGATGTACTCAATTTGATTTCTGTGTATTCTATCTGGTAAGGTCCACGTGTATAGTCATCTTTTATGTTATTTAAAAAAGGTATTTGCAATGTACAATTCATTGGTCTTGCAAAATCCTATCATACGATCTCCAGCATTGTTTCTATTGCCAAGGTCATATTGTCCAATGACTGATCCTTCCTCTTTGGTTTCAATTTTTGCATTACAAAGCCAGTAATTATGAATATATATCAAATGCATATTTTATCAGATTTATCATCACTGGCTTTAGTGGTTGGTGCATAAATTTGAATAATGGTTGTATTTACTTGTCTTACCTATAGGTATATGAATATTATTGTATCACATTGTTGTACTTCAAGATAGATCATGAAAATTTTTTTTGATGATGAATGTGACGCCATTCCTCTTCAATTTGTCATTCCCAGTATATTAAACCATGTGGTTGTAAAATTCAAAATGACCAATACCAATTCATTTCTACTCATGAATGCCTAGAATATTGATGTTTATGCCTTCCACTTCATTTTTGACAACTTCCAATTTTCCTAGATTCTTACTTCATATATTCAATTTTTTGATTATTAATGGATGTTTACAGATGTTTCTCCTCATTTTGAGTTGTTTCCCATTAGCAAATGAAGGTCCTGGCAGATTTACTCCATTTGTGTCATCATGTTTAGCTCTACTTTGAGGAGAAAGCTCTTTGCCCAGCTGCATTTTGGCTGCCTTCCAACCTGAGAGAGTCATTTTCTGGTACTACATCTGACAATATTCTGGTGCTCTTCATTATGTTTCAATATTCAATAGTGTAATGCTATCTCTCTGTGTTCCATTGGTATTCATAAGGTTTTCAGTGAGTAAATATTCAGAAGTAGTCCATTTTTCCTTCTTCCTAGTCTGTCTTAGTCTGGAAGTTCACCTGAAACCTGTTCTTGAGATGATCTTGAGATGTTCACCATGGGTGACCATACTAGAATTTAAAATACTGTGGCGTAGCTTCCAGAATCACAGCAATAAGGCAGCCACCACAGTACATCAAATTGATGACAAGTGTTGGATTTTGTCCATAGAATCCTTCAATATTACAAACTGAGGCTTGCATTTTTTCTTCAGTTGTTTCAATTTGAGAAGTGCTAAGTATGCTATTCCCTTTTGGCTTTCTAACACCAGGTCTTTGCACATTTCACAACACTTCACTCTGTCTTCTTCAGCTGCCATATGGAATTTTCTGTTCAGCACCTTTGCATCATCATTTCTTCAAGTAGCTTTAGCTACTCTAAATTCAAGAACAAGTTTCAGAGTAATCTTCTGATATCAATTTTTGTCTTTTCTTTCTTTCCTTTTGTCTTTTTCTTTATTCATGTATGATGTTTCTTAAGTCACTTCACAGCTCTTTCTGGTCTTTGGAAAATAGTGTCTAATGCATCAAATCTGTCCTTGAGATGGACTATAAATTCAGGTGTTATATACTCGAAGTCATATTTTGGCTCTTCTGGACTTGTCTAATTTTCTTCAGCCTCAGTCTGAACTTGCATATGAGCAATTGGTGACTTATTCCACAGTTGGGCTCTGGCCTCTTTTTGGCTGATAATGTTAAGCTTATTCATCATTTTTTTCCACAGATGTAATCAATTTGATTCCTAATCGTCCATCTGGTGAGGTCCATGTGTATAGTCACTGTTTATGTTGCTGAAAAAAAGGTATTTGTAATGAGTAAATCATTGGCCTTATAAAATTCTATTATGTGATCTCCAGCAAGTTGATATTTTCTAACTATTGATCCTTCCTCTTTCTTTTCAACTTTCACATTCCAATCACCAGTGATTATCAATGCATCTTTACTATACATTAGATCAACCTCAGACTGAAGACATGGGTGGTTATTATTAAGTGCCATCGAGTTGATTCCAAACCAAAGCAACCCAACATAGGATTTACAAGGCTTTAAATCTTTATGGGAGCAGAAAGCCTCATCTTTCTTTCACAGAGCAACTGGTGGGCTCAAACACTGACCTTGTGTGGTTTGCAATTCAGTGCTTATCCTACAGAGCCACTGTGCTCCCAGAAGAAGGTTGTTTGGTTTGTTGGTTATGTGCTGTGAAGTTGGTTCTGACTCATGAAGACCCTGCATAGGGTTTCTGAGGCTTTAAATCTTTACAGGAGCAGAAAGCCTCATCTTTCTCCCATGGAACTGCTGACAGTTTTGAACTGCTGACCTTGAGGATGATTAACTGGTCTACCAGTTAATGGAAGAGTATGATTAACACTTCTCAAATTGAAACAACTGAAGAAAAATTGTTGTTGTTGTTAAGTGCTTTTGAGTCTTTTCTGACTTATAGCAACCCTGTATAGGGTTTCCAAGGAGCGGCTGGTGAGCTTGAACCATCGACCTTGTGGTTCAAACAACTTTGCAGTCCAGCGCATTAGCCCACAGCACTACACAGGTCTACCTTATAGTTGTATGGATATTATCCTATCACAGGTAACATTGTACTTCAAGCTATATCTTGAAATGCTCTTTTTGTGAAGAATATGACACCATTCCTCTTTAATTTTTCATTCCTAGCTTAGTAAACCAAATGGTTGTCTAATTCCAAATAGCCACTACTAGTCCATTTCAGCTCACGAATGCCTAGCATATAAGTCTTTATGTGTTCCATTACATTTTTGATGACTTCTAATTTTCCTAAATTCGTGCTTTGTGCATTCCAGGTTCCAATTAGTATTGGATGTTTGCAGCTGTTTCTTTTTATTTTGAGTTGATAGAAGTATGCTACTATTGTTGTGAAGAGCCATCAAGTCAGTTCCAACTCATAGCAACCCTATATAGGGTTTCTGAGGAACAGCTGGTGGGTTTGAACTGCCAAGCGTGTAATTCTCAGTCTAGTGCTGATCCTATAGTGCCACACCAGGAGTACTGGTAAAGTATAGGGTCCTCCAAAAAAGGAAGACCCTTTACAAGATAGATTGACCATTGTCTTTAACTGTGGGTTCAAACACAGCAAAGATTGTGAGTATGGTACAGAACAGGGCAGAGTTTTGTTCTGTTACAAAAAGGGTGACTGAGTTGGAATACACTTGAAGGCACCTGAAAATTGCAGCAAGAATTAAGATAATGGTTGAGGTTGCCATTTAGAGACTGTGATTGTAAATGGACTCACAGGTGATTTCAAGATGTTGTTAATGTTCTATTTTATTTATCAAGTTAAGTGGATGGTATAAGGTTGTTCATTTAACTTACTGTTAAACACATATACACTTAAAATGTATATCATAACTTTCTATATTAAAAACAAAGGATTTAATAATTATTTATGCTACCTAAGTTCCAGTCAAGTTTCCAGAAAAGTATGAGTCTTAAAAGCTAAGTGGATAAAATGTTTCCTACTCAACAAATTAAGTTAGTTCCAACTCATAGAAACCTATGTACAACAGAACAAAACACTACCCAGTCATGCTCCATCCTCACAATTCCTGTTAAATTTGAGCCCATTGCTGCTGCCACTATGTTAATCCATCTCCTTGGGGGTCTTCCTCTTTTTAATGGACACTCCACTTGCAAGAGATGAACGGAAAATTTCAAAGGTCAGCTCAAGAAGACAAAGTCAAATAGTACAATGAAATGTGCAAAGATCTGAAGTCAGAAAACCAAAAGGGAAGAACACGCTCAGCATTTCTCAAGTTGGTGGCACTGAAGAAAAAATTCAAGCCTCAACTTTCATTATTGAAAGATTCTCTGGGCAAATTATTGAATGATGCAGAACACATCAAAAGAAGATGGAAGGAAAACACAGTCACTGTACCAAAAGGAAATGGTTGATGTTCAACCATTTCAAGAGGTAGCATATGATCAAGAGCCAAT
>NW_006408616.1:6131828-6134684 GCF_000296735.1 Chrysochloris asiatica
GCTACCAGAGCTCCTTACAGTGCCACACTTTAGACATCACTAGTTTATAACAAGGAGTCCTGGTGTGGATTTGAAGAAAATAACACTTTGGCCTCAACATTGATTATATCAGCACAGTCTTATTTACTTTTGGTCACCTGGAAAATGTGTATTTTCATCATGGACTGAAATCTATTACTTACTCAGTAAGGACTATTTTTCTTTGACTGAGAAATGTAAATACAGTACTAGATATTGGTTCTAAAATATTATCTTTGTATCCTATTTCCAAACTTTTATGTATCAAAAGAAATACTCATAGAAACACTTTTCAAGTAAAATGGATTATACCTGCAGAAAGCATTACTGGTTCTCATTTAAATTGCTGATTTTTTAAGAGTCTGACCTTGAAAGTAGCTGCCAATTGGCATGGAGCACAATGGGGATGAGAAGAGAGTTCTGGGCCAAAGTAAGCACCTGACTCTACCAATAGTGTCCTGTGGACACTTTCATGCCTTTGTAAAACATCCAGGGTCTCGGATTTGAACATTCCTTCCAAAAAACAATTCCCCAGCAAACTCCCTAATACTCTGGATTCATATATATATATATATATATTTTAACTAACAAACTGGCCTCATCCTTTGGTCCTGATTGCTAAGATTTGCAAAGTAATATGGATTTGAGCTGCAACCTTTTCAACGGAATTTGGATGTAGGAAATTAGCAATTACAAAGTGTTCTTTCCGCCAAAAATCACATGCTGCCACCATTACTTTGCTTCATGCTAAACCGGTTTTAATCCTTTGAAGTAGGGGAAACTGTGTGTACTTTACCAACCAAAAGGGAAATACTTCTCAGCTACCACATGTGGGTTTATATACATAATAGGAAAAGTAATCCTTTTCCCCCTAGGTAATACTTTTTAGAGTAATTTTGAAATGCAATTGGCAACACTTCCCTACTCCACTTTAAAAAGATATTTTGTAAATTCATTAAAGTTTAATACCACTAGACCACAGTAAATGATGTTTCCAACAGCCAAGTGAAAAACAATGGAAGAAAAGGAAATTGTATTTACTTGAAAGTTAAGATATTCTCCCAATTACATTAGTTTTCCATTGGCAAGGGAAGTGTGGGCGGTTTGACACTAGGTTGATAACTTTCATGCTTTTGATTACTATGGGCAATTGGTTTGATTAGTGAGTCAATTAATTCCACAGCTTGATGAGACCTCAGACATTATCTAGTTTAACTTTCTTATTTTACAAAGGAGGAAATGAAGGCCCAGAGAATGAATTTATTTGCCTTCATTCATTCATCCAGTTGGCAACAGTCAGATCTCACTGTTTTCTCATCTCACTGTATTGAAGAAAATGAAGAGGCCCAGTGTCCTATGTTGTTTGAATGCTGGTAACTCTCTTTCTGCTTCTAAGCCAAATTCAAACATTTATAGAAGGCAGTGGGAGAAGAGTAACATCAGAGGTGAAAAGACTTTTTATAGAAAAAATATTACTTTGCTTTCTTTTCTTGTTTTGTTTTTTCCCCACACTTCATTTATTTCATGATGGTGAAAATTCCCTATCGTTTTCCTTTATCTACTTAGTCAACTGAGCCAAAGCTCAAGAGCCATCACCCCATCCATTAGATAACCAACTCTGCCTTCTAAACAGCTCTCAAATCTTGCTGTATTCCTTAGTTTCTCTCATTGTAGTATTCCCATGGTCTCCTTGGGCTCTTTTGAGTCCACTATCTTATTTCTCAGTGGCAAGAACTTCCAGCTATCCTCCATTTTTATTCATTTATATTTTTAGTGGAGTCCTGGGGTGGCGCTGTAGGCTAATGCATCAGGCTGCAAAGTCATTTGAACTGCAAAGTCAGTGGTTCAAGCTCACTAGCTGCTTCTTGGAAACCCTATACAGGGTTGCTATGGGTCAGAATCGACTGGACGGTACTTAACAACAACATATTTTTAGTACACGTTCCAGATTACTTTGCAGCTAGGTGTGACCATATGACTTAAGTTCTGGCCAATTTAAGATTGTCTGGCCAACAATGGATTGTTGTTGCTAAGTGTTCTGGAGTCAGTTCTGACTCACAGCAATCATGTGTACATTTCTGAGAAGGGACTGGTGGGTTTGAATCACTGACCTTGTGGTGGGCAGCGCACTGCTTATCCTACAGTGCCACACTAGGTAAATGTTACGTGATAGTTTCTGGTGATCTTAATAAGATAGTTGATAGACATATTTTGCCTTCTTTTTCTTTTTTTCTTACTGAAAGTTGCTTCCTGGTAGGTGGATGTTTCTGTCTTAGTTCTTCTGTTAGGGTGACATCTGAGAGTAACAATATAGGAAGAAACTGAGTTTTTGATACCAGCTATCCTCTGGTGCTATACCAACCCTGAACAGGATTTCTGGACTAACTTTTTAAAGAAATGTTGAGTTACTGTCAATCAAGATGGCCGATCCTAATTCTCACTATACAACTGTCATTCTAAACACCATAGCATCCAGAAGGATATGTTTTCAAAACACAGGTTTGATAAGTCACTATTCTAAAATGGCTCCTTATCATGTACAGAATAATGTTCACATTCCTCACCAATCTGAACTCTGAGTCTTTGGAGCTTTATCTCTTGACAGCTTTCTCCCCTCCCCCATTGCTTAAGACTTCAACAATACTCAACCATATGTAGTTCACTGAACTCAATCTATGGGCCTTTGCCTACCCTGTTTCTCCCAAATGGGAAATTTCTATTTATCCTTCTGAAATTAGTTTGAATGCTATTCTTCTTTTGTTATATTGTCCCCTAACACCCTGTCCACCACTCATCTGTCAGTTTGTCGTACTGTGGTGGCTTGTGAGTTGCTGTGAT
>NW_006408616.1:6141839-6148106 GCF_000296735.1 Chrysochloris asiatica
GAAGAATTGATGCTTTTGAGTTGTGGTGTTGAAGGAGAATATTGAAAGTGCCATAGGCTGCCCATAGAACCAACAGATCTGTGTTGACCAGAGTTCTCCTTGGAGGCCAGGATGGCCAAACTTTGTCTCTCATACTTCGGGTATATTGTCAGCAGGGACTAGTTACTGGAGAAGGATATCATGTTTGGTAAGGTGGAGGGTCATAGAAAAATAGAAAGACCCCCAGTGAGATGGATTGCATATCTATGGGCTCAAGTGTGGCGACAATTTTGAGTTTGGTCCAGGACTGGGCAGTATTTCATTTTGTTGTGCATAGGGTCGCTATGAGTTGGTACCGACTTGATAGTACCTAACAACAACCACTTTACTAAGCTTAATGTCCTTTTCCAGGTACTTTTTTGTTGCTGTTGTTAGATGCCATCAAGTCGATACTGACTCATAGCAACCCTATGTACAACAGAACAAAACACTGCCTAGTTCTGTGCCAATCTCACAATCGTGGATATGCCTGTACTCATTACTGCTGCCACTATGCCACTCCATATCATTGGGGGTCTTCTTCTTTTTCTCTGACCCTGCACTCCACCAAACATGTTATACTTCTACAGGGCCTGGTCCCTCCTGATAGTATGTCTAAAGTACAAGAGTCAAAGTCTGACGATCAAGGCTTCCTCAAGGAGCAATCTGGTTCTATTTCTTCCAACACAGATCAGTTTATTCTTTTGTCAATCCATGGTACTTTCAATATTTGTCTCCAACACCATAACTCAAATGCATCTATTCTTCTATAGTCTGCCTTTTTCACTGTTCAATTTTCACATGCATATGAGGGTATTGAAAATATCAGGCGCACATTAGTTCTCAAATTGACATATTAGTCCTTCAATACTTTAAAAAGGTCTTGTGCAATAGATTTTCCTAATACAATATGCCATTTGATTTCTTGACTGCTGATTCCATGAATGATGATAGTTGATCTGAGCAAAATGAAGTCTTTGACAACTTCAATCTTTTCTTCATTAATATGGATACTGCTTATTGGTCCAGTGGTGAGGACTTTTGTTTTGTTTACATTGAGAACTAACCCATACTGAAGGCTGTGGTTTTTTATCTTCATCAGTATTTTAAGTACTCTTCACTTTCAGCAAGCAAGGATATATCATCTACATATTGCATGTGGTCAATGAGTCTTCACTGAACCCTGATGCTAAGTTTTTCTGCATGTAACGTAGCTTCTCAAATTATTTGCTCAGTATATATATTGAATAAGTATGGTCAAAGAATACAACCCTTGTATACACCTTTTCTAATTTTAAACCATTCGGTGTTCACTTATTGTTTGAACAACTATCTCTTGGTCTACGTACAGGTTCCTCCTGAGCACAAGTAAGGGATCCAGAATACTCCTATTTTGCAATGTTGTCCATAGCTTGTCATGATTCACACAATTGAAAGCCTTTTCATAGTCAATAAAGCACAGGTAAACAATTTTCTGGTATTCTCTGCTTTCAACCAAGATCCATCTGATGTCATCAATGATATCACCCATTCCATGTCCTCTTCTGAACCTCTGAAAGTTCTCTGTCAATGTATGGTTGCAGCCATTTTTGTATTATCTTTACTAAAAGTTTAGTTGCATGGGATAACAATGATACTGTTGGATGATTTCCACATTCCACTGGGTCACCTCTCATTGGAATGGGCACAAATACGAATCTCTTCCATCAGTTGGCCAGTTAGTTGTCTTCCGAATTTCTCGGCATAGATGAGTGAGTGCCACCTGTGCCATATCAGTTTGTTGAAAGATTTCAATTTTTATTCCATCAATTCCTGGGGTCTTGTTCTTTGCCAATGCCTTCACTGAACCTTGGACTTCTTCCTTCAGTATCATTGGCTTATCTCTTGCAATGGATGGATGTCAACCATTTATTTTTGATACAGTGACTCTTTGTGTTTCTTCCATCTTCTTTTGATGTTTTCTGTATCATTCAATATTTTGCCCATGTTGTTAGGTGCCATTGAGTTGGTGCCGACTCATAGTGACCTTATGTACAGCAGAACAAACACTGCCTGATCCTGGGCTAACCTCACTATTATTGCCACACTTGAGTCCATCGATGCTGCCACTTGGTCAATCCAGCTCTCTGGGGTGCTTCCTATTTTTCTCTTACCCTCCACCTTACCAAACATGATATCCTTCTCCATTGACTGGTCCCTCCTGACAATATGTCTGAAGTATGAGAGACGAAGTTTGGCCATCTTGGCTTCCAAGGAGCACTCTGGCTGCACTTCTTCCAACACAGATCTGTTGGTTCTATGGGCAGCTCATGGCACTTTCAATATTCTCCTCCAACACCACAACTCAAAAGCATCAATTCTTTTACAGTCTTCCTTATTTACTGTCTAACTTTCACATGCATATGAGGTTATTGAAAATACCATAGCTTGAGTCGGGCACACCTTAGGCTTTAAGCTGACATCTTTGCTCTTCAACACTTTAAACAGGTCTTGTGCAGCAGATTTGCCTAATGCAACATGTCTATTGATTTCTTGACTGCTACTTCCATGAGTGTTGATAGTTGATCCAAGAAGAATGAAGTCCTTGACAACTTCAATCTTTTCTCCATTGATAAGAATGTTGTTTATTGGTCCAGTGGTGAGGATTTTTGTTTCTTTACATTGAGATGCAATCCATACTGAAAACTGTGCTTTTTGATCTTCATCAGTATTTTAAGTCTTCTTCACTTTCAGCAAGTAAGGTTGTATCATTTGCATAATGCAGGTTGTTAATTAGTCTTCCTCCAATTCTGATGCCACATTTTTCTTCATATAAATCAGTTCTCAGATTATTTGCTCAGCATACAGGTTGAACAAGTATGGTAAAAGTATACAACCCTGTCGTACACCTTTCTTCATTTTAAACCATCCAGTGTTCCCATGTTCTGTTCGAACAACTGCTTCTTTGTCCATGTACAGATTCTTCATCAGCACAATTAAATGTTCGCTATGTTGTCCATAGCTTGTCATGATCCACACAATCAAAAGCCTTTGGGTAGTCAATAAAGCATAGGTTAACACACTTCAATACCGCAAGTCTAGACTTGAATTTTTCTTCAGTTCCCTCAGCTTGAGAAAGGCTGCGCACGTTCTTTCCTTTGATTTTCTAACTCCGGGTTTTTCCACCTTTCATTATAATATTTGCTTTTGTCTTCTCGAGCTGACCTTTGAAATATTCTGTTCAACTATTTTACCTTCTCACTTCTTCCACTTGCTTTAGCATCTCTGTGCTGGAGAGCAAGATTCAGAGTCTCTTCTGACATTCATTTTGGTCTTTTCCTTCTTTCTTGTTTTCTTAATGATCTTTTGCTTTTTCTGTCTATGATGTTCTTGATGTCATCCCACAATTCTTGTGGTCTTTAGTCTTTAGTGTAAATGTACCAAATCTGCTCTGCAGATTCTCTCTAAATTCAGGTGGGATCTATTCAGGATCATAGTTTGGCTTTCATGGACTTGTTTCAACTTTCTTCAGCTTCAGCCTGAACATGAATAGGACCAATTGTTAGTCTGTTCCATAGTTTTCCCCTACCTTTTTTTGACTTTTCTACCATCTCTTTCCATGGATGTAGTAAATTTGATTTTGTGTATTCCATCTGGTGAGGTCCATGTGTACAGTCATCTTCAATGTTGTTTAAAACTGGTATTTGCAATGAACAAGTCATTGGTCTTGCATATGATTTCTAGCATCATTTCTATCACCAAAGCCATATTTTCCAACCACTGATACTTTCTCTGTGTTGCCAACCTTTGCATCCCAATCACCAGTAATTATCAATACCTTGATTGAATGTTTGATCAATTTCAGACTGAAGAAATTCTTCAATTTCTTCATCACTAGCTTCAGTGGTTTAAATAATAGTTGTATTAACTGGTTTTCCTTGTAGATGTACATATATTATCCTATAACAGACAGGATTATACTTCAATACAGAACTTGATATGCTGTTTTTGATGATGAATGTGGTACCAGTCCTCCTTAGTTTGTCATTCCTGGCATAGTAAACCATGTGATTTTCAGATTCAAAATGGCCAACACCAGTCCATTTCAGCTCACTAATGCCTAAGATATCAATGTTTATACATTATATTTCATTTTTGATAATTTTTTATTTTCCTAGATTCATATTTTGTACATTACATTTTCCAATTATTAATTGATGTTTACAGCTGGTTCTCTTCATTTTGAGTTGTGCCCCATCAGCAAATGATGGTCCTGAGGACTTTACTCCATTCATGTCATCATGTCAACTCTACTTTGAGGAGGTAACTCTTCCCGAGCCTTATTTTGAGTGCCTTCCAACCTCAGTGGCTCATTTTCTGGCACTATATCTGACAATACTTTGGTACTCTTTATCATGTTTCAACATTCAATATTCTGGTGGTGACAGTATTCCACTGGTATTTGTAAGGTTTTCAGTGACTAAATATTCAGAAGTAATCCATCTTTCCTTCTGCCTACTCTGTCTTCCAGTTAAAATACCAGTGGCATAGCTTCCAGAATCAGAGCAACACACAAGCCACTGCAGTACAACAAAATGATAATAGAGTGGTGGGCTCAAGGTACTGGTTGCAACCAATAACATAGCCAGATAATGAGATGAAGCCTTGCCATCCTGGTTTCTAAGGAGCATTCTGGCTCTATTTCTTCCAACACAGATTTGTTTGTTCTCCTGGTAGTCCATGGTACTTTTAATATTCTCCAACACTGTAACTCAGATGCAGTAATTGTTTTACAGTTTTTCTTGTTCCTTTCTTTGGTGGTGGTGGTGTGCCGTGGAGTCGGTTCCGACATGTAGCAATCCTGCATAAGGTTTCCGAGGTTGTAAATCTTTATGGGAGCAGAAAGCCTCATCTTTCTCCTGTGAAACAGCTGGTAGTTTCAAACTGCTGGCTTTGAGGTTAGTAGCCCGACTCGTAACCACTATGCTACCAGAGCTCCTTCATTTCCTTATTCACATGGATATAAGGCTATTGAAAATACCATGCTTATGTCAGGTGTACCTTGCTCTCAAACTGGTATCTTTATCTTTTAACACTTTAAAGAGGTTTTGTACAGCAGATTTGCCTAATGCAATACATCGTTTGATTTATTGACTGCTTATTCCATGAGTATTGATGGTTGATTGAAGCAAAATGAAGATTTTGACAATGTCAATCTTTTCTCCATTTATCATGATGTTATTTATTGGTCCAGTGTGAGAATCATTATTTTCTTTACATTGAGGTGCAATCTATATGGAATGCTGTAGTCTTTGATCTTCATCAGTAAGTATTGTTAAATCATCTTCACTTCTGGCAAGCAAGCTTTTATTAGCTGCATATTGCAGGAAGCTAGAGAGTTTTATTCCAGTCCTGATGCCATTTTCTTCTTCATATAATCCAGCTTCTCACACTCTTTGCTCAGCATACAGATTGAATACATATGGTGAAAGGATACAACCCTGGTTCACACTTTTCCTTAGGACATTCACTATCCCCTTATTCTGTTCTAGGATTGCCTCTTGGCCTATGTATAGGTTATTTATGAGTGCAGTGAAGTGTTGTGAAGTACTCATACTTCACAATGTTATATTTCGTCATGGTCCACACAGTTGGAAGCCTTTGCATAGTCAATAAAGCACAAGTAAATATCTTTCTGGTATTCTTTGCCTTCAGGTAAGATCCTTCTGACATCAGCAATTATATTCCTAGTTTCACATCCTCTTCAGAACGTGACTTGAATATCTGGCAGTTCCCTGTTGATGCTGAATTTTTTTAGCAAAATTTTCAGGTAACGATATTGTTCGATAATTTCCTCATTCTGTTGGGAAATCTCTTTTTCAAATGGCACAAATATGGATCCCTTCCAATCAGTTGACCAGGTAGCCGTCTCCCAAATTTCTTGGCATAAGTGAGTGAGTGCTTGATTGCTGCATCAGCTTTTTTTTAAACTTATTGTGAATTATATAATAGTTTACATGGGAAAACATTAGCTTTACATTGATCCTGTCGTATATTGTTACATTGCCATGGTTACAATCCCCTCCACGCATCATCAACCAACCAAAGGGTTGATGAAGACCATAACACCTATGGTCTTATGTAGTGCAGAGGCTCCGCAGGAAGCCTCCTTCACTGGACACGTTGTAGCCCCATTTTAGGTATTCCAATCAGTTATAGGCAGAAGATGGACTTACAAGCTTTCTATGGTGATATTTCTTGTTGCAGACC
>NW_006408616.1:6154296-6155758 GCF_000296735.1 Chrysochloris asiatica
ATTAGTATTAGCTGAAATGGACTGATATTGGCCTTTTTGAATCTGACAATCACATACATGGTTTACTGTGTCGGTCATGACAAATTGAAGAGGAATGACGTGACATTCATCAGCAAAAATAACATTTTGAGATCTATCTTGAAATATAATGCTATTTGTGATAGGATAATACTCATATGTCTACAAGGAAAACCAGTTAATACCACTATTATTCAAACCACCAAAGCCAGTGATGATGAAATTGAAGAATTCTACCAACTTCTTCAGGTCTGAAATTGATCAAACATACAATCAAAATGTATTGATAATTACTGGCAAGGGGAATGCAAAAGTTGGAAACAAATAGGTAGGATCAGTAGCTGAAAAATATGGCCTTGGTGATAGAAATGATGCTGGATATTGCATGATAGAATTCTGCAAGACAAATGACTTTTTAAAACAACATAAAAGACCATGAACTTTACCAGATGTAATACACAGAAATCTAATTGACTACCTCTGTGGGAAGAGACAGTGGAAGAGCCACATAGCCTCAGCTAAAACAAGACCAGGACAGACTGTGGAACTGCTCATATGCAAGTTCAGGCAGAAACTGAAAAAATTAAAACAAACCCACAAAAGCCAAAATATGATCTTGAGCATATCCCACCTGAATTTAGAGATCATTTCAAGAACAGATTTGACAGCTTAGATACTAATGACTGAGAACTAGAAGAGTTGTGGGATAACATCATACAGGAAGAACATCATACAGGAAGAAAGCAAAATAAGAAGACAAGGATAAAAAGGAAAAACAAAAATAGATGTCAGAAGAAAATCTGAAACTTGCTTTTAGCGTCAAATGGATGAAATGAGAAAGTAAAAGAACTGAACTGTAAATTTCAAATGGCAGCTCCAGGAAAAAAAAAAAAAAAAGTCAATTATTATAATGAAATGAACAAAGATATGGATTTATCTCAAGCTGAAAAAACTAAGGAAATAATTCAAGCCTCAACTTGCATTACTAGCATTACTAAAGAATTCTTTGGGCAAAGTAATGAATTATGCAGAAAGCACTAAAAAAAAATTTTTTTTAAATGGAAGGAATACAGAGAGTCACTGTACCAAAAACAAATGATTGTTATTCAACCATTCAAGAGGTTGAAGTCAAGAGTCAACAGTACAGAAGGAAGAAGTGCACTGAAGGCATTGGCAAGAATAAGGCTCTAGGAATTGATGGAATATGTATTGAAATCTTTCAACAAACTGATGCTACACTGGAGACACTCACTCATCTATGCCAAAAAATCTGGAAGACAACTACCTGGCCCACTGACTGGAAGAGACTCATATCTGTGCTCATTCCAGAGAGAGGTGATGCAATGGAATGCAGAAATCATCAGACGATATCATTAATATCACATGTAAGCAAATTTTTGCTAAAGATAATTCAACAACTGACAGAGAACTGCCAGAGGTTCAA
>NW_006408616.1:6155858-6161940 GCF_000296735.1 Chrysochloris asiatica
ATGGGTTCTTTTTCTTAGTCTTTTACAGTAGTGGTCCTATGCAGTATTTCTCCTTTTGTGACTGACTAATTTCACTCAACATAATGTCCTCAAGATTCATCCATGTTATGTGGCAGCTTGCTTGTTATTCTTCAAGGTAGCATAAAATTCCATTGTATGTATGTACCACAGCTTGTTTATCAATTCTTCACTTGATGAGCACTTTGGCTGTCTCCATCTTTTTGCTATTGTAAATAGTGCTGCTATGAACATTGGTGTGCATATATCTACTCGTACTATGGCTCATATTTCTTGTGGGTAAATACCAAGTAGAGGGATTGCTGGATTATAAGGTATTTCTATTTCAAACCTTCTGAGGAAGCACCATATTGCTGTATCAGTTTTTTGAAAAATTTCAATTTGTATTCCACCAATTCCTGGGCCTTGTTTTTGCCAGCGTCTTCAGTGCTGCTTGGATTTCTTCCTTCAGTATCATAGCTTCTTGATCATAAGCTACCTTTGAAATAGTTGAACACTGACCATTTCTTTCTGGCACAGTGAGTATATTTCTTTGATCTCCTTTTGATGCTTTCTGCATCATTCAATATTTTGCCCATAGAATTCTTCAATATTGCAAATCAAAGCTTGAAATTTTTCTTCAGTTCTTTCAGTTTGAGAAATGCTGAGCTTGTTAGAAAACCTTTTGGTTTTCTAACTCCATACATGTCTTTGCATATTTCATTATAATACTTGACTTTGTCTTTGTTAGCTCCCATTTGAAATGTTCTGTTCAGCACTTGTACTGTTTGCTTTAGCTTCTCTATGCTCAAGAGTAAGTTTCATAGTCTCTTCTGACTTTCATTTTGGTCTTTTTTTTTTTTTTTCCCCTGTATCTTTAATGACCTTTTGCTTTCTTCCTGTAAGTTGTCCTTGATATCATCCTACAACTTTTCTGGTCTGCAGTCATTAATGTGTAATGAATCAAAATCTGTTCTTGAAATGGTCTCTAAATTCAGGTGGGATATAGTCAAGGTCATATTTTTGTGTGTGTGAACTTGTTTCAATTTTCTTCAGCTTCAGCCTGAATTTGCATATGAGCAATTGATGGTCTGTTCCATAGTCTGTCCCTGGACTGATTTTGGCTGATGATACTGAGTTTTTCTACCATCTCATCCCAAAGATGTAGTCAATTTGACTTTTATACATTTCAGCTGGTGAGGTCCAGGTGTATTGTTGCCTTTTATACTGTTTAAATATTACCATTAAAAGTTTTTAGCCTAGAAAAGTTTATTGGGCAGTTCTATTCTATTACATGGGGTTGCTATGAATTGAAATCAATTTGACAGTACTTACCAACAACAACAACATACTCTCTTAAGTCTGATGTGTAATATGTTGTTGTTAATTGCCATTGAATTGGTTCTGACCCATAGCGACCCTGTTTAGGGTTTCCAAGGAGTGGCTGGTGAGCTTGCACCACTGACCTTGCAGTCCAGTACGTTAACCCACAGCACCACACCAGGACTCCTTAAGAAAGTATGTTGTTGTTATTGTTGTTGAGTCAGTTCTGACTCATAGTGACCCTGTAAAGGGTTTCCAAGGAGCAGCTGATGGGCTTGAACTGCCAACCTGGAGGCTCAAACTAACCTTTCAGTCCAGCGCATTATCCAGCCCCACACCAGGTCTCAACTACTCAGTATAGTCTTCATTTACTTATGCATGAGTACCTACACTGGCACAAATGTTATACACCAAGGTTGAACCTGAAGCAGATACCATCTCTCCTACCCACATTACTATGGCAGTGGGGGTGATGGTATACCGTGGAGTTGGTTCTGACTCATAGTGACCCTGCATAGAGTTTCTAAGACTGTAAATCATTACAAGAGCAGAAAGCCTCATCTTTCTCCTGTGGAGCTGCTGGTAGTTTCTAACTGCTGACCTTGAGGTTAGTAGTCTGACTCGTACCAGAGCTCCTTCATTACTACAGTGCTTCAGTATAATTATGGGAATTAAAACCTCAGAGAAGATTCAATTCTCTTGCAAAACAAAGATAATGTTTTTGGACTCATAGTGACCCTGTATAGCATTTCCAGGGAACAGCTAGTGAACTTGAACCGCCAACCTAGCAGTGCACCTCATTAACCCGCAGCACCACACCAGGACTCCAAAGAGACTATGTTCTTGTTGTTATTAAGTGCCTTAGAGTCAGTTGTGACTTGTAGTGACCCTATATAAGGTTTCTGAGGAGCGATGGTGGGTTTGAACTGCTGACTTTGAGGCTCAAAATGACCTTGCTGTCCAGCACATTATCCTGCCACACCAGAGCTCAACTACTCAGTATGGGGACACCCTCACTTAGTTATGTGTGAGTCCTACACAGACACAAGTGCTATACACCAAGGTTGAACCTTAAACAAACACCATCTCTCCTACCCACATTACTACAGTGCTTCAGTATATTTCTGGGAATTAAAATCTCAGAATAGATTCAATTCTCCTGCAAAACAAAGCTAATGTCTTTAGAATACAAACTACAAGTTTGTAAGAAATGAAAATCAATACTTATTCATCAGTTCTCATGCCTTCCTGAAAACCATGTTAATCCTTTTGTGGATGGATCATCAACATTTTAGTGCCTAGTCTATCATGTTCAAAAGCATGCTGTAGGTAATAATGTCAGAAAGTGTGATGATTTCTACCCTGCTCCTTTTATATTTAGAATTTTACTTTTATTAATGATATCAAAAGAAGGAATGTAGGGCCATAGTAAGTTTTGATCTCATTTACTCTCCATATAGATTTATCAGAAAAGTATGACATCAGACCTGTAATTGGGCAACATGGCTCTGGTTATAGCTTGCTAATCCTAAATTTTTCTTTCTTTAGGACAAGAATTCACCACCTTAAAAAGAAAAAAAATCCACAACCTTCCTGCTGACTGTTCTTGGCCCACATCATACTGACTATTCTACTTAGGCAGAGAAGGAGGGGAAATTACAGAAAAAAAAGGGCTAGGCAGCAAAAAGCATATGTCCAGTGGGAAATTGCTGAGTTTTGTTACTTCCTGAGGTAGGTGCCAAGATGGCTGGAGTCACAGGACTTCTTTCTCTCGGCAGCTTTTACCTCAGACCTTTATGAAAGAGCTTTCTCTCACATTTTTTTCCTAAAACATTTTTAATTGCTGACAGTCAAGAGATTCAGGAGATGATTTCCTAATTTGTGCAAAAAGTAAAAGACTTTTATTTTTGACCTGATCAAACTGACCTTGTCAGACTCCAACACACTCAGAGTTTCCTGAAGACCAGAGTCTTATCTTTCAAATTGTAATCTGACTTTTAACAAAAAACAAAAATCAAACCAGTGTTCACCAAGTCATTACTGACTCATGGTTACTGCATGTGTACAGAGTAAAACTGTGTTTCACAGAGGTCTCATGACTGAGACCTTTTGGAAGCAGATCAGCAGGTTTTTGTGAAGTGTCTTTAGATGGGTTTGTTAACCTTTCAGTTAATATTTGTACCACCCAGGGATTCCAGTTGGTTTTTAGTCCTCCCTAATTTCAGTCTCTTGAGAAATGAACTCAGATGGAATCAGGAAAAGGAAAAAAAAATCAATTGAAACAGGCCAGGCTTATTCCTCAATGTAAATTACTCTGGACTTTTTCCTTGTTTTATCTGATCTAGTCTACAACCCTTCATCTGAATTTCTGACAACCCAAATTTCCATAAATTCACACTGAGAAACATCTGGACTCTTGTGAGCAATTTGCCAAACAGAAATCTGCATCAATGAAAATGTCTGTATTTACTACCAACAGCAGGAACGTAGGGTAGAGATAAATGAGTGGTAAAGTCTTCTGATTTATCACAGCAAGATGTTCTCCTCTTAAGTCTTGCCAGAGTCCATTGTTTACTTTTCTGATGTTCTTAATTATACTACCTTTAACTTTGAGGAGAACTGATTTAGTGTCATTTAATTTCATATAAATATAACCAGCTGTATATTTCTTTTGATGTTCAAAATTCTATCTGGAACATGTGTTGACTATCTCAGTAGGTATGTTGCAAATGTTCTTGGAAGATAAAATGTTTACCTTTCAAAACCATATTTGAAAATTTTACTTATAAAGTCAATTTGGCATCAGTATATTTGACCTCTTGTATTCATAACCAATGTGAGGACAGGGGTTCTCTTGTATATTAAGAATTCAATAAGAATCAGATCCATAGATTATTTTCCAGTCAGAAGCACCCTTAAAGATATCTAAATTTACCTTTACATTCTAAAGACCAAAAACCAAAATGTTGAATGAATAAAGAAAAGAATTCCATTATGCCAGGTCGTCTTGTCATTCCTCAGAAACTCTATACAGGGTCACTTTGAATTAAAACTGAATTGAAGGCACTTAACAACAACAACAGGGAGTAGTGCTTGGCTGATAACTAAAAAGGTTGGCAGTTCAAACCCACGCAGTGGCTCCGCAGGCTAAACACCTAGAGATCTGCTTTCATAAAGATGATTGTTGGTGTTTTCTCTAAGTGCCCTCGAGTCAGTTCCAACTCAGCAACCATAAAGATTACAGCCCAGAAAATCCTATGTGTTAGTTGTTGTCTGCTACATGTGGTCATTATGAATTGAAAATCAATTTAATAGCACCCAACAACACTACAGGGGGATATGACAATACAAATTCCACGCCTGCCCCAGGACGTTGACTTTTAGTAAGTAAGAGAAGAACTATACATAACTAACAAGCAGACTATAGAGGCTTAAACAGGATAAGTGAAGTAGTGAAATTTCAAAGAGGAAGAACAACAAATCTGTTAGAGACTGTGTGTGAAGTGGGGATGAGGGAAAATGTCCTAGAAAAGCTGACATATGATTTGGACATTGGAAAATGAAATAAAATAAAATTTCCTTGATTTGCAGTTCCTGCAAATCAAGAACAGATTTAGGGATTAACATAGCTATGCATGAAAATTGGAAACTGAAGTTCAAAAAATATATTGGTATTGCATGCCATGCTAATAAAATGATAGATAAACAACTACAACAAACAACATACAAACTTCAGGATTGAACAGAATTGTATTCTTGACCCAATTCTATAACATTCCCTCACAGGTATTCAGTTTAAATGAAAACCCCTGGTACCAGAGAATCAGGTACCTTTTGATAGTGCTTATCCAAAAAAAAATGTTTGGTTCTATATTTTTCCTTATATTGGAACTAAAATTATCTTTCTTATAGCTTCCACATTTGATTCAATTTCTACATTTTATGGTCACATAGAACAACAGTAAAAAGTTCTCTTCCAAATGATTGCTCTTCAGACACTGAAGTCAGCTATCTTTTTTTAAATCATGATTCATATGGACAAATCAGCTCTCTTTTTAATCATTTTACATGAGATGGTCATGTAACATTACCTGTCCTGGTTACTGTAGTCTGATTGAGCTGTGTTTCTTACAGCCCATTCATGGGAGGCATCCTAATTAGACACAATTCTGATGACATTCCACCACTCATCTGTCATTTTGTTGTGCTGTGGTAACTTACGTGTTGCTGTGATGCCACCAGTATTTTAAATACCAGCAGGATCACCCATGGTGGGCAGGTTTTCACCTGAGCTTCCAGACAAATACAGAATCTGAAGAAGGTGAGATGGACTACTTCTGAATGTTTAGCCACTGAAAACCTTATGAATAGCAGTGAAACACTGTCACATAGAACAAGAATATCAAATATTGAAAGATGATGAATAGCATCAGAATATTGTTGGATATAGGGTCAGAAGATAAGCTATAAGGCTGGAAGACACTCAAATATGACTGGCTAACAGCAGCCTCTTCAAAGTAGAGTTGACTGTGTTGATGCAAATGGAGTAAAGCTTTCAGGACCTTCTTTTGCTGGTTGGGGTACAACCAAATGAGGAGAAACAGCTATAAATAACCATTAATAATAGGAACATGAAAAATGAAATGGAACACATAAACATTGATATCATTAGTATTAGCTGAAATGGACTGATATTGGCCTTTTTGAATCTGACAATCACATACATGGTTTACTGTGTCGGTCATGACAAATTGAAGAGGAA
>NW_006408616.1:6164025-6185888 GCF_000296735.1 Chrysochloris asiatica
ATTTTAGTTATAGTGTTGAAGGAGAATATTAATGGTATCATGGACTTCCAAAAAAACAAACAAATCTGGTTTCAAAGAAATACAATCAGAATGGTCCTTAGAAGCCATGATGGCCAGACTTTACATTTCATACTTTGGACATATTATCAGAGGGAACTGTCCCTGGAGAAGGACATCATGCTTGGTAAAGTGGAGGGACAGAAAAAAAGAGAGAGACCCCCCAACAACATGGATTGGCACAGTGGCAGCAGCATTGTGCTCAAGCGTAGCAGCCATTGTGAGGACGGCTGAGGACCGTGTGGTTTTTCATCCTGTTGTACATAGGATATCCATAGGTTGGAACCAAGTCAATGGCACACAACAACAAAACAATTGATTAAATTAATATGCATGGACCTATCTACTACTTTTCTTATAGTTTCAGACTACATTCATTGGAATTTGTTTGGTAGCTAATGATGAGTCATTGAAAATTCTTGATCCAAGTCTCACAGATGGCAATGGGTTAAGGATGGACTGATGTGAGACTGGAGATTGGGAGTTTATTAGGACCTTAGGATAATGGTTGAAGAGAGAGACAATAAGAGACAACTGATGGAATGGAAAGGATGCAAAGGGTACAGGAAAGCATAGGGTTTAGCATCTCCTTAGATGGGGCAAAGGAAGAAGCCACAGAAACTGCCAAGGTTCTTAGTTTGGACTGGAAAATGTTCTCCATCAGAAAAAAAGAAGTCTCAAGGCACAACTGGCCTGAGGGGGAAATGGTTGACTTGATTTTAGACAGTTTGTGGTAGTAACAAAGGTTCAGATTGAAGGAAAATGAGATGTCTTCCTGCCATTAACAGCTGAAACGTGTGAGTCGTTAAGATCCTGAAAACAATGTGTTTAAGGAAAGGAGAGAAGCTTGGGAAACACCTATGTTTAGAGGCTTACAAAAGAGAGTCAGAAGAAGCCGAGAAGGAGTCTGAAGAGAACCAGTATAACGCAGAGTGAGGAACATCAAGGGAGGGGTGACATTTTATTGTCAAATGCTGAGAAGTCAAGGAAAATAAATATGAAGTTTCTTGTATTTGTCAATTAAGTAGGTGTAGCATCAAAAGGGCAATTTTGGTAGAGTACTGGGGACAGAAATCATATCTTAAGGTCTTACATATAAGTAGGTAGTGAGTAAGGGGAGAGAACAAAGATAAATGAGCTAGAACATCATCTATAGTAAAGAAGATTAACAAGATCAAAGGAAGCTGTTTGGTTGTTTTGATGGTGGGGGACTGGGGTTCTGTTTAAGATGGAGAAACTTGTTTAAGTGAAGGAGAAAATGAGATGAGAGAAAGATTTGCATAGTGGAACCCTGGACTATGCCTGAGTTAATTTAGTTAAGTATAATGCCAACAATAAAATCATGGTTTTGCTATACCTTTCACATATTCCTTTCAGAATATTTATAGCATATTACCTAACAACAACCACCACACAGAGGAAAACATTCATTAAAGCCCCCAGTATATGGTTGAGAAATAAAGGGCTGCGTCTTCCTCAGCTTCTCTCTTTCACATACAAACACACAGTCATGAGAATTTCCTAAGTAAATATTTCTCTGATCTTATTTTTCTAGGCAAATAGTTTGATGAGCCAAGATAATTATATGCTAACCTTAAAGCTATTTACCACAGACAGGTCAATTAAGTAAAATATGAGCATTTTATGTGCCAAAACTTGATCCCATATCTTGAGGGAGCAAGACCTTTAAATTAAAAAATTATATTAAAATGAGATTTATTTGTGCTTGAATTAAAGAGTAAACGTCTATCAGTCCAAGTATTTTTCTTTGAAATAGCAAAACTTCAACCCAGGGATGTTGTTGTTGTTGTTGTTAAATGCTGTTGAGTCAGTTCCAGCCCACAGTGAACCTGTATAGGTTTTCTGAGGAGTGATTGGTAGGTCTGAACCACCAACCTTGTGGTTCAAACTGACCTTGCAACCCAGCGCATTATCTCGCAATGCCTATTAAGCTAATTTTACTAACTCATACTTTAACATAATTTTACCTATTCAAAACTTTTTGTGTGTCAGTGAGGTAGACATTTTTATTTCTACTGATAATTATACAATTAAGATGAAGAGACAGAAAAATTAGGCTCTTTCAGAGTAACTCAAATTATTCTTGTTTAATAAACAAATGAATAAACATGCTGAAAAAGTAGGTTATTTTCTATAATTAACCAGCTGATCTGAGGTCTCTGAGGGTCCTAACACACACACACACACACACACACACACACACTATAATATACAGATTCTTTGTTACCAGTACTGAACGCCTCATTATTCTTAGAATATACTATGGTTTTCATACTTCTAGGCTTTGGACATTCTCTGCACGTTTGCATATAATGCTTTCTGCTTTGGTATCTGCCTGAAAAATAAGTCTCTTGAGTATTTTTGTAGTTCTTTTCCTGCCTTATCAGTTACTTTTTCTGGCTTCATTTCAGACTTTTCCTCTCTTCCCTTCCCTAATTCTAATGTCTTTGATTTCTCAGACTTTGGTTTTATCTCGCAGGCGCATTACCTTTATAACCTCATTGCATCCCAAATCCTTGATTATTGGAACTCTGGTGTGGTGCTATGGGATAAAGCACTGGGCCGAAGGGTTGGTGGTTCAAACTCATCAGCTGCTCCTTGGAAACCCTATACACGGTCGCTGTTGGTTGGAACCAACTTGACAGCACTTAACAACAATGACAACCGGTAACAACTTTAATGCTTTCCTCCATCCCAGCTAAATGATCCTGCAGTGATTTTTCAGGCATCCTCCAGAATAGTCAACCATGAACTAGGATCAAGATTTGAGTTTCATTTACCTTGTAAGTTAGGCATTGTGCTGTCAACTGCAAGGTCAGAGGTTCAAACCTACCAACTACTCCTTTGGAGGAAGACGAGACTGCTCCTGTAATGCTGTACAGTCTCCATGAGTTGGAATTGACTTGATGGAAGTGGGGTCCATTAGCCTATCATGTCTAGTAAACTTCATATTCATTCTCATTTGTATCTTTTCCTTCTCTAGTTAACTTCCAGAAACCCAGAAGTAAACAGGTCCCTGTAGGTTAACTACAGTAGAATGGCAGATAACAATTCGAAATTAGAGTCCAGCACCTTGGGAGAACGGATCAGAGTTCAAAGTGTGCTTGGTAAGTAGGAAAAGTAGCCAAAGACAGAATAAGGGTCTGTTAAAAGGGAGAACTTAGGTGGCAGAACAAACTCCTTGCTCACCAGATGAAGATGGACTGCATATGTGCAAATTGGGCATAACAAATTCCTGAGGTCACTGTGGATAACATGCTGACCATGAGTCAGCAATGTAGCTCAAGCAAAACGTAAGTACAAAGCCTGGGTAGGATTTATGAAGTCATCCAGCCATTGTAAGTAATGCTTTGTGAATATCAGTACTAAAGTACTCTTTCCAATTCTAAGCTCCAAATCAAAGAGGGATATGAAGATTTTGGACACGATTCAGAAGAGAACCACATAGAAGAAAGTGCAGAAAATAATGATTTAAAGGAGATATTTCCCCGAGACTTGGACCCTTAATCTCCCTTTAGGTCTGGAAGTGGACTCATATCCATGACTCAATATTTAACCAAGAGACAGATCTAAGATGGGAATAATAGCAGTAGTGAGGTATGCACACCTTAGAGTAATCAACTATTTGAAATCAAGAGGGAATCGTTCACCCAAAGACAAAATTCAGAAGGGTTAGGAAAGAAAGAGGAATGAAACAAAGAAACAAAGGACAACAAAACAAAAGGAGGAGGAATGAAACAAAAGGAAACAAAGACAAGGTGAGCTAAGCTATGCTACATTGTGGGAATAGCAATCAATGACATAGAGCAAAATGTGGATGATTGTTGACTGGAAAACGGATTTGTTCTGTAAACCTTCACCCAATTCACAACAGAAAGCTAAAAACAACTAAAAAAAAGAAAAGAGATGTCAAAGATGCTGAGATCTCTCAGTCCAGAAAAAAAGGAAGCTTTTAATGATTTATGAATGCTCTTTAACTTAATAAAGGTTTTTTGGAAGATAGTGACTAGTGATTTTTCAACCAATAAAGTAGAGAATGAAAGGACAGATACTTAGATTTGTCATAAATTATTAAATAGTAGTAATTAATTTGTCATAAGAAAGTATTTCTTAATAGTGAATAAATGGAAATGGTTCCTGAAGAGGACTTTGAAAAATGTTTAAAAAATTATATAAGGTGATTTTTTCTGTGGTCTTCCTTATTCACTAACTTTCACATGTATATGTGGTTGTTGTTAAGTGCTGACCCATAGCGACCCTGTATAGGGTTTCTGAGGAGTGGCTAGTGTGCTTAACTGCAGACATTTCAGTTCAAACCGACTTTGCAGTCCAGTGCATTAACCCACAATGCCACACCAGGACTCTAGATGTATATGAGGTGATTGAAAATACCATGGATTGTGTCAAGTCCACCTTAGTGGACATCTTTGCTTTTAAATACTTCAAAGAGATCCTTTGCAGCAGATTTGCCTACTGCAATACATTGTTTGATTTCTTGACTACTGCTTCCCTGACCATTGATTGTGGATCCAAGCAAATTGAAGTCTTTGACAACTTCAGTCTTGTCTCCATTGATTCATAAGAGTCTGAGCATGGGGGAATGTAAGCATTCATTTATTCATTCATTCGTCATTCATTACTTCATCATTTACTCAACAAGTATCTATTGAAAGTCAAGTATGTGCCATGCACCATTCCAGATCCAGCAGTTAACCAATAGTCTCTGATCTCATGAAGTTTATATTTTAGTAGGGGAGGCAGACTAATTCTCTAACTTTATCCATCCATATGAAGTTCTGGTGTGGCACTGTGGGTTAATGCGCCAGACTGCAAAGCCGTTTGAACTGCAAGGTTGGTGGTTCAAGCTCACCAGCCACTCCTCAGAAATCCTATATAAGGCCACTATGGGTTGGAGCCAACTCGACGGCACTTAACAACAACAACCATCCATCCCTATATCTATCCACTCATGCATTTGTAATATCAGTTAGTGCTAAGAATATAAAGCAAGATAAGAGAATAGAGAGTAACATGACTGATACTATTTTAGATGTAGGGTCAGAGAAACCTTTCTAAGGAAGAAATATTTAAGCAAAGATGGATGATCAATAAAATAGCTAATGTTTATTGAGCACTTACTAGATGACAAACATTGTGTTAAGTTCTATAACATTTAATCCCTACATTCACTTATTTTACAAATGAAAAGATTTAAGTCCAGAAAGGTTAAATAACTTACCCAAGGTAAGCTAGAAAGAATCACAAACCCTGGCTTAATCTTGCTTTTTTGATAGTTGCTATTAACATACATTTTAAGCATTAATATCAATATTAATGCTAATCAATAAACTCATATGCATGTGAAAGCTGAACAGTGAATAAGGAAGACCATAGAAGAGTTGATGCATTTGAGCCACATCTTAGAATCTGTACAGGGTTGCTATGATTCAAAACCGACTTAACAGCACTCAACAAGAACAACAACATGGGCAAACTATTGAATGATGCAGAAGGCATCAAAAGAAGATGAAAGGAATACACAGAGACACTGTACCAAAAAAGAAAAGGTTGATGTTCAGTCAATTCAAGAGATCCACATTTGTACCCATTCCAAAGAGAGGTCACCCAATAGAATGTTGAAATCATTAAAAAATATCATTAATATCACATGCAAGTAAAATTTTGCTGAAGATAATTCAAAACCGTTGCAACAGTACATTGACAGGGAACGATCAGAAATTCAAGCCAGATTCACAAGAGGACATGGAACTAGCAATATCATTGCTGATGTCAGAGGAATCTTGGCTGAAAGAGAATACCAGAAAAAAAAATGGTTTATTGACTATGCAAAGGCTTTTGATTGTGTGGACCATGACAAACTATGAATAACATTATAAAGAATGGATATTCCAGAACATTTAATTGTGCTCATGAGTAACCTGTACATAGACCAAGAGGTAGTTGTTAGAACAGAACAAGAGGATACTGAATAGATTAAAATCAGGAAAGGTGTGTGCCAGTATTGTTCTTTTACCATTTATTCAATTTGTATGCTGAGCAAATAATTGGAAAAGTTGGATTATATGAAGAACGTGGCATCAAGATTGGAGAAAGACTCATTAACAACCTGCGATATACAGATGTTACAACTTTGCTTGCTGAAAGCACAGAGGACTTAAAATACTTACTGATGGAGCTCAAAGACTAGAGTCTTCAGTATAGATTTCACCTCAATGTAAAGAAAACAAAAAATCCTCACCATTGAACAAGTAAGTAACATCATGACAAATGAAGAAAAGGTTGAATTTGTCAAAGACTTCATTTTGCATGGATCTACAATTAACACTCTGGGAAGCAGCAGTCAAGAAATTAAATGACATACTGCATTATGCAAATCTTCCACACAAGACCTCTTTAAAGTATTAAAGGACAAAGATATCAGTTTGAGGACTAAGCTGTACATGATCCAAGCTATGGTATATGCAATAGCAAATTGAATTCATATGCATGTAAAAACTGGACAATGAATAAACAAGACCATAGAAATATTGATGCATCTGAGTTATGGTGTTGAAGAAGAATATTAAAAGTACGATAGACTACGAGAAGAACACATCTGTGTTGGAAGAAGTGCATCCTGGCTCTTTAGAAGCCAGGATGGTGAGACTTTGTCTGTCATTCTTTGGACATGTTATTAGGAGGGACAAGTCTCTAGAGAAGGACATCAAGGGTGGTAAAGTTTGAGTGTCAGTAAAAAAGTGGAAGACATCCAAGTAGATGGAATGACAAAGTGGGGGTAGTAATGGGCTCAAACGTAACAGTGATTGTGAGGATGGTTCAGTGTTTCAGTCTGTTCTTCATAGGGTCACTATCAGTCGGAACCAGCTCGACACCTCGCAACAACAATACCACAGGGAAAATAAGTAAATAATAGTGGTCTAAATCTAAGGTGTGTGAAACCATACAAGGGAGTGACTTACTCTGAGAGAATCAACAGACGTTTTAGATGAAATTTGAAGCAACACTTGAAGGATATAATGGCAATGATTGGGCACTGTTCTAAGCATTTCATCTTTATTATGGTCACCCTAAAGGAGCTCTGGTAGCATAGTGGTTACAAATTGGGCTGTGAACCGCAAGGTCAGCAGTTCAAAACTACCAGCTGTTCCACGGGAGAAAGATGAGCCTTTCTGCTCCCGTAAAGATTTACAGCCTCGGAAACCCTGTTCAGGATCGCTATGTGTCGGAACCGACTCCAGGGCACACAACAACAACAGCAACATGGTCCCCCTATAAGAAGCAGTCATAATCACTGTTCTCATTTTACAGATAAGGAAATGAGACACATGCTCACACAGCTCATACGTGGAGCACAGACACAAACGTGCCTCGTCTGCCTCACTCAAGTCCTTCTCTGATATTATTTTCAGAGTCAAACCATCACAATTTCTAAACTACCTTCCCAAATTCTCATTTGTTCCTTTGCACTCTCTCTGCCTTGTTTATATGTGTCAGAGGACTGCAGTATTTTGCTTCAGATAGACATTTTGATTGATTTCAATCCAGCCTGCCCATTACAATCACTAGGAGAGCTTTCAGAATACTCCAAGTCTCAGGCTGCACGCTTGGGATTCAGATTTAATTGGTCTTGATTGGAGCTCAGGCATGAGAGTTTTTCAGAATCATTCCCCTGGTGATTCTAATGTGCAGCTGGGCTTGAGATCTACCATTGCTTTGGGTTAAACTTTTTTTTTTCTCTTAAAATTTAAATACTCCTTGGCGCTTAGAACACCATGTTAGATGTCTAGAGAAATCTTAGAGGGAGTGTCTTTATCAACTATCCTTTCTTCTTGAGATGAGAAACCTTTGAGAGGAAGTTGCCATTAGGCACCTAGACCTGAAAAGGAAAAGTGCAGAAGGAATTAGAGTACTCTGTCAGTGTTGAAATGAAAACCAAAGAGTTTCTCTGTATTTAGTCAAATCTATGACATAAGTTGGAGTCCTGGTGTGGTGTTGTGGGTTAATGCACCATATAGTAAGGTTGGTTTGAACCACAAGTTCGGTGGTTCAAGCTCACCAGCCACTCCTTGTAAACCCCAAACAGGGTCACTATGAGTCTGAACCAACTCAACAGCACTTAACAACAGTAAAAACAACAATGACATAAATGGACTCTTGGTGTGGTGCTGTAGGATCAGCACTTGACTTCAAACCACAAGGCCAGCAGTTCAACCCCATCAGCTGTTCCTCAGAAACCCTATACATAGAGTCATTATGAGTGGGACCGACTAGATGGCACTTAACAACACAATAGCAACATTTATCCATTGCCCCATTGTTGTTGTTAAGTGCCATGGAGTCAGTTCCGACCCATAGCAACCCTGAATAGGGTTTCTGAGGCTGTAAATCTTTATGGGATTAGAAAGCCTCATCTTTCTCCCACAGAGCAGCTGGTAGTTTCGAACTGCTGACCTTGCAGTTCGCAGCCCGATTCGTAATCACTATGCTACCAGAGCTCCTTAGGTGACATTTAATTGTCTTTCTTCTTTTCCTGTTAAAAACACTACTGCAAAGAATATATTTGTATATGTTTTCCTGTATACTTGTACAAGAATTTCTCTAGATGCAAAATTGGTGGGTTGGGGGATACATGCTCTTCACTCTAATATGTATATATTGTTGTTGTTAAGTGCCATTGAATCAGTTTCAGCTTATAGTGACTCTGTATGGGGTTTCTAAGGAGTAGCTGGTAGGTTTGAACTGTTGTGAGAGAGAGAGCCTTAACCATAGTTTTTATATATAGAGAAAATTTTATATGTGTATATTGGCGCAGTTGTTAAGTACCTCTGAGTGGGTTCTGACTCACAGCGACCCTGTGTAAGGTTTCTGAGACCTTAAATCTTTGTGAGAGTAGAAAGTCTCATCTTTCTCCCGTGCAGCTAGTAGGCTCAAACCACAGACCTTGTGGTGCCAAGTCCAGTATTTTTTATATGCAGCCATCAGGCTCCACATACGTATGTACATGATGTTGTTATTGTTAAGTGTCATTGAGTAGGTTCTGACTATTATGCATGTTGTTATTGTTAAGTGCCATTGAGTAGGGTTTCTGAGGAGCAACTGGAGAGTTTGAACCACTGATCTTATGGTTCAAACCGATGTTGTGGTCCCATGCTTATGCTACAGCACCATATATACAGTGAGTTAATAGCTTTCCAACTTTTGTTGTTGTTACTGTTAAGTGCTGTTGAGTCAATACTGACTCATAGTGACCCTATGCAGGGTTTTTACCCTCCAAAAAACACACAAAGTAAAAGATTATAAATGTGATTACCTTAAAACTGAAAAGTTTTATATAACAAAAGATACAATAAACAAAGGCAAAACACTCTAACCCTATATCCACTTCTTCCCAATGCATGTAAAATACAAATAAACTCCAAGTTCTAGGTTCTTCTTTTGAAACCAGTTCTCTAAATGGCTGAGAGAGACAGGACCTTCCCATTTTGTTTGTCTATACCCTGTGAAGTTGTTAATGTCTCCAGATGGTTCTTCAGGGAACTTGGCTGATGCCAGTCAGGTTGTGATCCAGGAAAGAATTACCTAAGATTCCAGTTGTTCATTCTGCCAGCTTTCCAAAGTCATTTCCCAATCAGCAAAAAGGGGTGGTGGATGGTGCCGTATCAGCATGCCAGGCAGCAGCAAGCTCCTCCCTGTCCCTGCTGTTCCTTTTCTTACTCTGGGAGTGAAATGTTTTGACAAAAATGGATGGTTAAGCTGCCCTGGGCATAATGGCTGCAAGGGAATTCTCATCAAGATTGATCATAATGTACTTGCTTTTCTTAATTTTTGAAACATTTGTTTCAAAAAGTAAGATGTGTGTCCTAGGGGTAGATTCTGGCTTTAATCAAATAATTTGGGATCAAAGTGGAAGTATCTGACTGATATGGGGAGAATAAACTGTAAGGGACATTTGTGGAAATCGAAATGTTGTTGTTGGGTTCTGTCGAGTCAGTGTCGAATCATGGTGACCCTACATAGAACAGAAGGAAACATAGCTTGGTCCTGGGCCGTATTCATGACTGTTGGTATAGACTGCTGCTGTTAAGTGCCATCGAGCCGGTTCTGACTCATAGCCACCCTGGATAGGGTTTCCAAGGAGCAGTTGATGGGTTTGAGCAGCCAACCTGTGGCTCACAGTCCAGTGCTGATCCTACGACATAGAAGTCCTAGTATGTACTTATCAAGAGTTCTAGCAATAGTATGTGCTAGAGGGGATGGTGGGTTGGACCGCGATGGTAGCAGTGGGAGTGAGAAGAAGTAGTTAGATTCTAAATATCATTCAAAGGAGGTATGATTTGATGATCGAGTGAACATGAGCTATGGAAGGAAATGAGGACTAGCCCTAAGGTTTTGAGCATTAGGATGGGGAATTTACTGAGTTGGGGAGGATCAAGTTTGGGGTTGGAGGCTGATTAAAAGTTTAGAATTTGACATGTTTCTCACCACTTACTATTGCTATGTATGGTAAAAATAATCAATACTGATTATATAAGAACATAATTCTTCAGCCTGAAAATTCAAACGCCCTCAGGAGCAGGCTAGTAGCTTAAATGCATGACTTGTTGTTAAGTGCCATTAGTTCAGTTCTGACTCATAGCCACCCTGTATAGGGTTTCCAAGGAATAACTGATGGGTTTAAACTGTCAATCTTGCAGTTACCAGTCCATTGCTTATCCTACAGCACCACACCAGGACTCTTGGCTAAGTGTGAACCAACAGAACAAGCATGGTATCCATGAGCTGCACACCAAACCCAAACCAAACCCATTACCTTTGAGTAGATTCTAATTCACAGCAGCCCCAGAGGATGGCGTAGAACTGCCCATAGGGTTTCTGAGGCGATTAGTCTTTACAGAAGCTGACTGCCTCATCTCACTCCTGAGAAGAAGCTGATGGGTTTGAACCACCAACCTTTTAGTTAGCAGCTGTGCACTTGAACCACTGTGCCACCAAGCCTCCTTAAACTTCAAGAACTGATCTATAAAAAAAGTTGTGCTGGCCTACTTTGCCCTTGACTTTGCATTTCTGACCCCTGCAAAAAGATGTCAACATCACAGGCTTTTGTGAACATCATACTCAATACTTGGAGGCACCTTCCACTAACATGGGACAGCGAAGGGCAGAAACTGCATATCTTACCTCCATTCATTAGTCTAGTATTCATATAATGCTCTCACTCTGTGCTAGTCACAGCTGTAGAAGAGACAGGACAGCTCATAGAGAGTGCCAAATAAGATCTCAGATTACATTAATAGCTCACATAATCTCACAAGGTAACCCCTGAAAATCTCAAATGTGAAAACAAAACACCCACAATGTAAAAGCACCAAAATAATTTTAGCAGTTAAAATAACACAACAATGGTAAAACCTATTGCTGTGGAGTTAATTCTGACTCAGTGTGATCCTATATGACAGTAGAACTAACTGCCTCATAGGGTTTCTAAGACTTGTAAGTCTTTACAGAAATAGATTGTCTCATCTTTCTCCCTCGAGCAGCTGGTGGGTTCGAACCACTGACCTTTTGGCTAGTAGTCCAGTGCTAACCTCTGTGCCACCAGTGCTCCTTCAGCTGTTAAAATTGATGCTAGAAATTAGAGTTTATGTGAACTCATAAGAAATCTTTTAGGTTCCCCTCTCTTATTTTAGTGTTTTGCTTAGTAAAATTTGACTAGTCTAAAAGAAAAGAACCCTGGTAGCATAGTGGATTATGAATTGAGGTGTTAACTGCAAGGAAGGTAGTTTGAATCTATAAGTTTCTATGTGGGAGAAGACGAGGCTTTCTTCTCCATTAAATACAATCTCAGAAACCCTATACAGACTCGCTATGAGTCAGAACCAACTCGGTGACACACAATCACCACCACCACCAAAGTCTAATAGATACATTGAAAATAAATTGACAGAACCCACACTGAAAAGAGTTAGGTGGAATAAGAAACACCATGGTATTGTTGGTGAGGAATGGAGTGAGGGATGTGAAAGTTCCAAATAAATAAATGAAGGAAATGACTGGAAAGCTATATGATATATAAGTGTGACAATCTGAAGAGGGTATGGACAGAACGTTAGTCAGTGCTCAATAATGCTGAAGACTTCACTGTTTTTTTGTTTTGTTTTATCTTTTTTATGGCTAGGAAGTTTTCATAACTTCACCCCCTGTATGCTCTGTTGTGTTGTTACGTTGTTAGGTGCCTTTGAGTCAGGTCTGAATCATATCGACCCCATGCACAGTAGAACAAAGCATTGCCCAGCCCTGTGCTAGCCTGACAATTATGTTTGAACATATTGTTGCAGCCAGTGAGTCAATCCATCTTAGTAGGGGTTTTCCTAGTTTTTGATGATCCTCCTTTTTTCTAAGCATGATGCCCTTTTCTAGGGATAACATGTCCAAAGTATATGAGATAAAGTCTCACCACCCTCACTGCCAAAGTGCACTCTGGCTGTACTTCTTCCAAGACAAACTTACTTATTCTTCTGGCAGTTCATAGTACTTTCACTATTCTTCATAATTCAAATACATCAGTTCTTCTAGTCTTCCTTATTCATTGTCCAGCTTTCACATGCATATGAGGCTATTGAAAATACCATGGCTTAGGTTAGGCACACCTTAGTTCTCCAAGTGTTATCTTTGCTCTTTTATACTTTAAAGAGACCTTTTGCAGCAGATCTGTCCAATGCAATATGTTGTTTGATTTCTTCTCTTTTTTTAAGGTCTACTAGGACTACTAGTGTGGTATTGTAGGATAAGCTCTGGACTGTGAACCAAAAGATAGGTAGTTCAAACCCTCCAGCTGCTCCTGGGAAACAGGGTCATTGAGTCAGAATTGACTCGATGGCACTTGACAATAACAATAATAATCTTAAAATGTAAATTTCTTTTTGAGGCGGTAAGTGTAAGAAGTTAAGACTGGGGTTAGGTTTATGACTTGGTGTAGGTTGAGTCTAGGCATTTGTGTAGCGTTAAGGTTATGGTTAGAACTAGGGATAGTGTCGGGGTAGGTGTTGGGGTAGGGCTATGGGTAAGTAAGGCTTGGTCTAGTTTTAGGGTTAGTAAGATTTGTTTTTATTTATTTTTCTTGAAATCGATTTAATTTCCTATTCATCAAAGTTTTGCAATTACTCCCCCTTTACTTTGTGGGTTTGTTTTAGTTTTTGCTGTTGTATACTGATATTTTTGGCTCCCTATTTCCTGTCTTGTAGGTATGTTTTACTGTGGATACGTCTATATTTAGGTTGAGTTCTGGGTGATATTGTCATGTGTTAATCTCAGGTTGTTTTCTACTCTTGTTGACTGTTGTGTCTAAAGAACTCTCTGTAGTATTTTTTGTAAGGTTTGGTTAAACAAATTCTTTTAATATCTATTTATTTGCAAATGTTTTAACTTCACCATCATATTTGTGGGACAGTTTTGCTGGATGTATGATTCTTGTTTGGTAATTTTTTTCTTTTAACATTTTATTTATGTCATCCCATTGTCCTCTTGCTTGCATGGTTTCTACTGACGAATAGAGTTTAGTCTTATTAGTTTTCTCCTTTATAGGTAACATTTCATTTCTCCGGAGCTACTGTCAAGATTCTTTCTTTGTCTTTGGTTTTGGAGAGTTTGATTATAATATGTCTCGGTGATTTTTTTTTTAGGTTTATCATGTTTGGTATTCATTCAACATATTAAATGGATATATTCTTATCTTTCATGATGTTAGAGAAGTTTTCGTCCAACAACTCTTTGACAATTTTCTCTCTCTCTCTCTCTCTTTTTTTGTCTCTTTCTATTTGATTTTTGGACTGCTGTTTCCATGAGCATTGATTATGGGTCCAAGCGCAATTAAATCCTTGAGTATTTGAATCTTTTCTCCCTTTATCATGATGTTGCTTTATTGATTCAGTAGTGATGATTTCTGTTTTTTTCACATTGAGTTTTAATCCATACTGAAGGTCATATACTTTGATCTTCACCAGAACGTGCCTCAAGTCTTCTTCAGTTTCAGCAAACAAGGTATATTACAGGTTGCTAACTAGCATATTCATCTGTATATTACAGGTTGCTAACTAGCCTTCCTTCAATCCTGATGCCATGTTCTTTATTATATAGTTTAGCTTCTTTTTGCTCAGCATACAGATTGAATACACATGGTGAAAGGATGCAACTCTGACCTACATATTTCATGAGTTTGAATCACATAGTCTCCCCTTATTCTGTTCAAATGACTGCATTTTGCTCAGGTTCCACATGAGACTTTTTTTGTTAGGTGTTTTTTAACATGACCAATTCATTTGTTGTTGTTGTTATGGGTCTCTTCAAATTTTCTGGAAGGTTTTAGTTTAAATATGTAGTATGTTTCTAGAAATCCATCCATTTCTTCTAGGTTTTCAAATTTCTCGAAGTTCAGGTCTTCATAGGATTCTGTTATCCTTTTAATTTCATTTGATTTTGTTATGACATCACCCATTTCATTGCTCATTTGTGTTATGTGTATCTCTTCCTTCAATTTCTTTGTTAGATTTGCCAGTGGTTTGTTGATATTATTAATCCTTTCAAAGAACTAGCTTCTTGTCTTTCTTTTGTTTTTCTGTTTTCTATTTCACTCATTTTTGCTCTTATCTTTAGTATTTCTTTTCTTCTAGTGACTATAGGCTTATTTTGCTGCTCTTTTTATAATTGTTGGAGATGTTGGATTAAGGTGATGATTTTGATGATTTCTTCTTTTTTAATGTGTGATTATTGCTATATACTGCCCTCTGAGCACTGTTTTTGCTATGTCCCCAATGTTTTGGTATGCTGTATTTTCATTCTCATTTGATTCAATGATTTTTTTTCCATTTTCTGTTACTCAGTAGTTTTTAAGCAGAGTGGTATTCACTTTTCATGTATTTGCACTTTTTTCCTTTGATCTTTCTATTGCTGTTTTTTAATTTTCATAGGGCCGAGATCTGGGAAGATGCTTTGTAATATTTCAATGTCTTAAAATTTATTGAGACTTGCTTTGTGACCTAACATATAGTTTATTCTGGAGACTGTTCCGTGGATTCTAGAAAAGAATGTCTATTGTACTGCTGTTGGGCGATGTGCTCCATATAGGTCTCTGAGATCAAGTAGATTGGTTGAGTTGTTTCACTGTTTTAAAGGTCAATACAGTCAGGAATGATCATTTGGTAAAGATTACAATAAACTCATAAATTCTGCTAACAATCAGTGCTGAAACATGCAATCCAGTTGAAAGTCTTCCTGAAGATGATAAATATGTACATTAGGAAGAATCCATGGGTAGTACAAACAATTAAGTGTTAGAAAGGTTGACAATTGGAACCCACCAGAATCACCTTGGAAGAACAACTTGGTGATCAGCTTCTGAAAAGTTACAGCCATGAAACACCTATGGAGTAAGCAGTGCTGCTCTGTAATACATAGGATCTCAAGAGTCAGAATTGATTCAATTGCAACTGGTTTTGTGGTTCTTGTTTGTTAAATATTAGGAAGAATTTGGTTTAGGTATTTGAAAATGCACCAAGTCAAATGCTTCATTCCCCAGTTGCTTTGGGTATATGCTCTGATGCTGTCCTTTTCCCCCATGTGCCACATATATGGTCAACAAACACTAAAAACATCCTTGCAATCAAACTTGACCTCATAGACATATACATATCCTTCTTGTTTACAATTGTCTCAGACCCTCTCCTATAACTCTCCTCTTTTGTCTCTCTTATCTCTGTTCTAGGATCCAGCCAGTTTCTGACCCAGGTACCAGATTAAGAGCAACATTTGTTAACTGTAGACAAGTTGGTTCTGACTCATAGTGACCCTGTATGGGGCTTGAGGCTGCGCCTCAGAAACCCTATTCAGGGTCACTATGAGTGCTTACCCTACAAGGCCACTTTAGGACTCTGAGGACAACAGAGGCCAGCATAATCATTATGTATCAACATGCACTGTAAACACCTTTAATATATGAAAAGGACACCATCAATAGGTGCAATTTGAATTGTTTCCAATGTGAATAGTTTCCTTTTAAAGAAGTGATTAACTCACAGTCATAAATCATAAGCTTAAAAATGTCCTTAATATTTAACATCTGTCTTAACCGGAATTTTCTCTATAAAACAATCACGCTCTTCCAATTTTTGTTGGTCTCCCTTATTTCAGAAACATTGATTTACAAGACAACCTAGAAGGAAGAAGTATTCAATCTATAGCAGAGACTAAGAACAAAGATAAAGGATTAGACCAACGACCTTGACTTATTTAGAATAGCCATAAAAATTAATCAACCACAACTAGAGAGTCTGGCCATGTGAAGCTAAGTGTTGTTATTGTTGATATGTTCTATTGAGTCTATTCTGACTGATAGCGACCCTGTATAGGGTTTCCAAGGAGCAGCTAGTGGGTTTGAACTGCCGACCTTTTGGTTAGCAGTTCTGTGCTGATCCTACAGCACCACACCAGAAGTCTCTGAAGCTAAGTGGATAGCCTGAACTCACCTACTGTGTTTTGAAAGCTTTTGCGGAAATAAGGTACTGCCTTTTATTTAGGGGACTTCTAGGACTCATTTCCGACTTTTTGAGTATCTGAGTAGGTAGTTGCTATAGTTGTTAAGTGCTGTTGCCTCACAGAGACACTGTATAGGGTTTCTAAGGAACAGCTGGAAAGACACCTGGAAACTGTCAATCTTGTAGTTAACAGTTCTACAGAGTCACACCAAGACCCCCGTCACCACTGGAGAAGTGACTTATAATAAAATAAGCACATTAAAACAACATGTAAGACTTTGGAAATTTTTACATGTTTCTAATCATATTAATTATTTCAAAGGTAAAGAGGATTGTTGTTGTTAAGTGCTGTCAAGTCAGTTCCAACTCATAACAACCTTGCATAAGGTTTCTGAGGAGAGGCTGGTGAGCTTGGACCACCAACCCTGCTGTTGAAACCGACCTTGCAGTTCAGAACATTAACCCACAATGCCAAAGTACCATTATTTGCATTAGTTAGATGTGTGCTCTTTAACTCAAGAATAATTACATTTAATCATGTGATCTGGGTTTCAAAACATCCAGATCACAAATTCATTTTTACAAAGTAAATTACCTGTATCCTCTGTCTAAAGGAAAATATTGGTCACTGTCCCAACATCCACAAATTACCCTTGCAATAGAAACATTCTATTTTTCTTGGTTGCTGTATGGAAAGGCTGAGTCCTTCAGACAACAAATAAATCATAGAATTGCAGTAGTCACAATGGATCCAATAGTATATTGGGTATGTACATACATACATGTAAATATGTATACCAAATACACATACACACACATCAGAACAGAGTGCTACTGGGCTAGGTCCTTTTAATTTACACTTAGCTCTTATGTTTTCCTGGCAGTAAAGTTCATGTGCTATACTATCTTGGTAGTAATGTTATTCTGATTTCACAGCAACTTTCCAAAATTTCTCTAACAACTTTCAAAACTGGCTTACCTTAATTTTTTGACTTGTATTAATTTTAGGCTCCTGAACTGTAACATCCTTCCACCACAACTCAGTAGTACAAAGTAGTAAAATGATCTGAGTAATAATAAAGAACAAAATGAGTCCTGAAATGGGGTCCTAATCCTAGCTCCACTACTTACAGCCCTGCAGCTATGAATATCTGTTAGGCCTCTAATGCCAGGAAGTCACAGAACATGCCCTCTGTAAAATGGGGCCCGTGTCCCAAGTCTTCCAAGACAGATTTGTTTGTTTTTCTGGCAGTCCACAGAAGAAGTACACCAGAATACTCCTGAGAAGTGAGAATGGCAAGACTTTGTCTCTTGTATTTCGGACATATTATCAGGATGTCATGGAAAAGGACAGCCAAAAAGAGGAAGACACCCAGTAAGAAGGACTGACATGGTGGCAGCAACAAGTGACACAGTGGACTCAAATACAGCAACAATTGTTCAGGACCAGGTAGTTTTTCATTCTGCTGTGCATAGTATCACTTTGAGTCAGAATTTATCTGAACAGCATGTTGCAATCTGGTCTGCCAACTCTGAGGGTTTCTAGAATTTTCTATGCCTCTTTCAGTTGGAACCCTAGGTCAGGTGCCTTCAGTCTTTTTGAGCCCTTTTAAAAACTTGATCTTTTCAGAGAACTTTCTTTGTCCAGAAAGCCTTTTTTAGCCATAGTCCTACCGGATCAAGGGTTGTTCAGCTCTTGACGGCTGGTCCTTGGCTTCACTAGCACTAAGCCAGTCCTGAGACAGGTAGGTCTGAGAGCCTGTGGGGACCCCTCTGGCTCCCTCTAGTGGTGGCCTCCCACAGCTTGAACTATCTACAACTCCTAAACCATAACCCAAATTAAACCCACTGCTCCCAAGTCTATTCCAATTCATACTTACCCTTTAGGACACATTGTGTGGAGATGTAGGATAAGCACTGAACTACTAACCACAACGTTGGCAGTTCAAACCCACCAGCTGCTCCTCGGAAATTCTCTATAGGCTATGAGTCAGAACTGATTCTATGGCACTTAACAACAATCTTTATGGAAGGAGTTCTGGTGGTATAGTGGGCTACACATTGGTTTAATTCAACCCCCCCTTCCCCCAAAGACTGAAACTCAAAGAGAACACATTAGCAGGTATGTAAGCATGCTGGTGACCACATTTGTCTACTGGTGAGTGGAAGAGGGGGAAAGGCAGCAATGAAGAAATGGGCTGAGTTCAACCACATTCCATAGACTTCCCTTGACCTGGAGATAAGAGAGAGAGAAGAAGAAGGGCTGGTTGGTCCAAAGTGTGGTGAGACCTGGGAACACCTGAGCCCATGGACAAGGACATAGCCACAGAGGGCTATAGCTGAGAGTGAAGCATCCAGCTGATATGATGTGAGGGGAGATGCACAAGAATGCCCAAACTTGCAGATAGTACCCATTTGACCTAGCCTTGATGGATTGATAATCAGAACTCAACTAGAGGAAGATAAACAATTTTTGATAAAGGAAACAAGTGTAAATTGCTATAATTTGATAAACTTGATCTATACTTATGGATGTAGTAGCTCAAAATACCAACTGAGAGGGAAGGAGTCTTTACATCAAGTATGAATGCTATCCCCTCTGTATACAGGGTTGATAGGGACAGGCAACTTAGACATTGGCTACCTAAAATGAGGGGGCAATAAAGACACGAAATGACTGGCTTACAAGGTTTCAAGGGGAAGTTTAGTATAATAGTGTCTGGGGGAAGAAATAGTCCCCACTCAATAGTTTTCATCTTGTCTAGATGGGTCTGGTTAAAAGATATGGGGATAAGATTCTTATGACTCAATAGTGAGTAATTGTTATCATGACTAATTGCGACTGTCACATTTATAAAGGTAGAAGTTTTGTAACAAAAATGGGGGACTAGGTAGTCTTACAGTCCAGAAACAAAAGGCCCTAAGACCATCAAGGGAGAAGAACACAAGTGAAATTCGAGACCTTATCCAGAGAAGCAGTGATACCAGAGATGGAAACAGAAATGAGACATGGCAAGAGGGAACAGCTGAAGACTGTAGATTCATGGGAAGAGAGGGACTAAGAGATGGCAGCCAGGAGGCAGATTTGCAGAATGTGCCCTTTGATGGTGTAAATCATTATATATGCCTGAGTGTTTTTGTGTACATCTCCCCACCCTACCCCACCCCACCCCAAAAAATGGAGGGAATGAAAACAAATACTGTTGAATGATGATGCATGGACATTGTAATCACTGTAATGAAAGAGTGGTGTAAAGCCGATGTTCTCCCATGTAAATGATCACTCAGTTCACAATTAAATACATAAATAAATAAGTCAGCAGTTTGAATCCACCAACAGCTCCATGGGAGAAAGATGAGACTTTCTGCTTCTATACAGATTTACAGCCTCAGATGCCCTATCTTTGATTTGGAACTGACTCGATAGCACACAACCACCACCAATCTTTATGTGAGCAGAAGGCCTCTTCTTTCTCTGTTGAGGCTGGCTGGTGGGTTTGAACCATTGACCTTGTGGTAAGCAGCCCAGTGCTTAATCCATTACACAACATTGTTTCTCTAAAATCAGAGTTTGCATTTAAACTTGATTCAGGCCTCCCCACAAATTTATAATTGCTTTTGTTGTTTTCTAAAAATTTCCCTTCTCAAATGGAATGGAGCCCTGGTGGTGTAGTGGGTTATGCGTTGGGCTGCTACCTCAAGGTCAGCATTTGAAGTTCACCAGCTGTTCCGTGGGAGAAAGATGAGGCTTTCTACTCCAATAAAAATTTACAGTCTTTGAAACCCCATACAGGGTCGCTATGTGTCAGAACCAACTTCATGGTACACAACTGCCACCATCACTGAATGGAATAAGGACCCTGGTAAATGCCTGGCTGTAAACTGAAAACTTGGTGGTTTGAGCCCACCAAACAGCTCTGCAGGAGAAAGACTTGGCAATCTGTGTCTATAAAGATTGTTGTAGTCATTAAGTGCCATCAAGTTGGTTCTGACCAAGGAACAGCTAGTGGGTTTGAGCGGCCAACCTTGCAGTTCAAACCAACCTTGTGGTCCAGCAATTATCCAACAGCACCACACCAGGACTCCATCTATAAAGATTTGTTGTTGCTGTTGTTTAAGTACCTTCAAGTCGGTTCCGACTCATAGTGATCCTGTATAGGGTTACCAAGGAGTAGCTGGTAAGTTTGAATTGCTGACCTTACAGTTCAAACAGACCTTGTGGACTAGTGCATAAAGATTACAACCTAGAGAATCCTATGGGGCAGTTCTACTCTGTCTCATGGAACCTCTCAGTTGAAATTAACTTGATATCATTTAATAACAACAGTGACACCGAATAGAATAGAAAAACAATATTCATATCTCTTTTTCCCTTGTAGTGTACGTTTTTATGTTTGAAAATGTATGAAAAACACATTTAGGTCCCTCTAAGTGAGGTTGGCCCAGGATTGGGCAGTGTTTCGTTCCGCTGTGCATAAGGTCGCTAGGGATCGGTACCGACTCGATGGCATCTAACAACAACAACAACAAAGGAGCTCAGGTGGCGTAATGGTTACAAATCGGGCTGTGAACCTTAAGGTCAGCAGTGTGAAACTATCAGCTGCTCTGCGGGAGAAAGATGAGGTTTTTTTGCTCCCGTAAAGATTTACAGCCTTGAAAACCTTGTACAGCGTCACTATGGGCTGGAACCGACTCAAGGGCACTTAACAACAACAACAAACTGCCTAAGAAAAATATGTTGTTGTTGTTGTTTTTTAATGACTATTCAATTAGCCTTTTATATTTCCAAACAAGCAATATAAAATCCTTTTTTCAAAACATTTTCTCAAAGGGAGGTTTTCTAAGATGCACTCGATTTCAGTATGTGAAGGTATGAAATTGCAAAGGTATATTACATTTGTTATTTTAATGTATGTATTTTCTTATGTATATTATACTTGAATAATGCATATATTTTTAATATTCAAGGGAACAGCCCATGATTTGAAAATGTTTTCTATCAATGATATTTTTCCTGTACATAAGAAAATATAACTCTTCATTTCCAAGGGGCTAGGGATTCTTATGGAACTTTGTGAACCTGTATCAAGTACAATTTGATTCATATACCTAATGACTCTTCAGTATGATTTCCTAACAGCACTAACTGAAACCTAATGGTTTTGTTTGGTTACGAATCGGGCTGCGAACCTAAAGGTCAGCGGTTCGAAATTACCAGCCGCTCCGCGGGAGAAAGAT
>NW_006408616.1:6185988-6190342 GCF_000296735.1 Chrysochloris asiatica
ATTTAGAAGGCAGTACACATTTGATGGGATCAAATACAAATGGAGACTGAAAACTTTGTTCTATAATCTTTTAGTATGGGGTCTCATGTTAGATTTGGGAAAATATAGGAAAAGATTGCTTCAACCCAAATATTGCCCCACCCCTGAAATAAAATGTTTGATGTATTCTAGCACTGTATCTATAGAATAGTAGTAAATCAGTTAAGTCTAGTAAAAAATATTCTACAGTGAGAAAAAGACCTATTCCATAGAAATCAGTTCTGTGCCCAGAAAACATCTCCATGCTGTCCTTTTTCCTCTCTCTGAGCTGATACTACAAATGAAATTTTACATGCTGAGAAGAGGGTTAAGTCAAATCTACTTGGCAGTATCATCTATCCCTTTCAAGGGACAGATTCTTTCCCTGTAACTAATGCTTATCACTGACAATAGCCTATTGTTCAATTTCTCATTCACTCATGATGATGAGCCCAGTAAAAGGCATCCATGAGGGAGGTTTGTTTTTTTTTGTTTCTTGCTTTTTTAAAAAAATATATTATTTTCTTTTTTAGTGTAATGGCTTTGAAAAAGTCAACTTACAGACACTGCTGTTAAAAAGAACAGTTTCAGCTCTCAAGATGACTTTTTCCTCCAAAGTATTGTGTGCAACCATTAATCAGTTCTTTTCATGGGTCATTTTATGTCACAAGAGAAATGTTAACATGACCTGAATGTCCTCCAGGAGCTTAGGAGAAAAACCATCCTAGAGCAAAGCATTGAGTCACTGAAAATATTTTGGGGGGAAGAGACCCTCACACAGCATATAGAATTCATTCAATTAACTTTTCCAGGTTTCTTCTGAAATCATGGATGATTGCTCTCATTTGGAATCACCAAAAGACACATTATCCATAAATTATCTAAGTGTGCATATGTTTATTCCACAGTGCATATGGTAATAACTATGTTTTATTGCATATATTCATGAACATGAATTAAATCAACTTGGAGAAACAGATGCATCCTGCTTACAGCCAATTTTTTTCTTTAAAAAAGGCAAGAGATATTATAAAAGGTGAAATTTGAACAGTGATTGAACTGCATATATAACTTTAAGATGACTTCAAATAGTTTTGATGAAAGCTAATTTGTGCTTTGATAACTCAAAAATTTTAATCTATATCTACAGCTTGGAGTCCTGGTGTAGCACTGTGGGTTAATGCACCAGTCTGCAAAGCTGTTTGAACTGCAAGCTTGGCAGTTCAAGCTCACCAGCTACTCCTCGGAAACCATAGACAGGGTAGCTGTGGGTCGGAACCAACTCGCTGGCACTTAACAACAACAACAGTTTAGAAATAATAAATAATATGGGCTTTAGTTTTGTTTGATTGTTCAACCTTTATGTTCTCAAATAGGAATTTAGACACTTGGCTCTAGTCCTGTCACACACTAGCTATGTGACCTTCATTAGGACTGTAAGCAACCCAAGCTACAGTTTCTTTATCTGCAAAGACTAAAGTTCTTTCAAACACTAAAATCACACAGTTCTGAATATGGCCCCAAAGTTATTTATGTCCTAATCCCTGGAACCTGGTAAGACTGCCTTCTATGGCAACAGGGACATGATAGCTAGCTGGAATCAAGTTAAGGATTTTGAAATGCATTATCCAGGTAAGCCTGATTTAATTACAGGCCATTCTAAGGATGCAGAAGGAGTCAGTTAGAACAAAGGCAATGTGATGATGGAAGCAAAGATTTGAGTGAGAAAGCCCAAAGCCAAGGAATGGCAGCAGCCCAGAAGCAAGACCCAAGAATGGATTCTTCCCTCAAGGCTTCAGAAGGAATATGTCTTGCTGATACCTTCCCTTAAGCCCACTGAAACTTATTTCAAATTTCTGGTCTCTAGAAGTGTAAGGAAATAAACCTTGCTTTAAGCCACCAAGTGTATGACAATTTGTGATAGCAGTCATAGGAAATTAATACACTATCATTGTTGCCTTCAATTTTCAAGTCAATTTGAACTCATTAAGTAACCCAGTTAAACATTTCAAAATTCTGGTGTGAAGAGCTCTCTGGACTCTCTCTCTAGAAAATATTTTTAACTTATGAAAATCATATACACACAACCATTTAAAACCTCTGGAAATTGTCAGTAGGGCACACAGAAAATGGAGAAACAAGACTCCACTAAATCTCATTAAGAAGTGATAATCTGTAGCATTGGAATTTGTCCCATTCACTTCACTCACTCAGTGTGATGGACGCTCTATTCTGAGTAGGTGTGATCAGGAACATAAGCTCTCCCTTTCCCTGCCTATTCTAGAGTTTCTCTTAGGATGGGCCAGGCCACCGACATTTTTCATTCCCATCTAGCTTCATGATGCAGAAATTGTTCTTTAGGCAAATGTGACTAAGAGATTTCCACCTAGCCAACACTTTTAGGGTAGAATCATTATTACTTCATGTGTGATAGGTTAAGAATCCTGGGTCCTAACACGACTCAGTTGTCAGTTTGTCATACTGTGGTGACTTGTGTGTTGTTCTGATGCTGTAAGCTGCATCACTAGTATTTAAAATATGAGAGGGTCCCCCCATGATAGACAGGTTTCAGTGGAGCTCACAGACTAAGAGAGACTAGGAAGAAAGAGAGGCAGACTACTTTGAAATGTTTAGCCATGGAAAACCTTAAGAATACATCAGAACAGCATCAGATATGGTGCTAGAAGATGAGTCTCTCAGGCTGAAAGGCACTCAAAATATAACTGAGGAATAGCTGTCTCTGCAAAGTAGAGTTGACCATAATGACATGAAGGAAAATGAAAACTTTCAGGACCTTCATTTGCTGATGGGGCATAACTCACATGAAGAGAAACAGCTGTAAACATCCATTAATAATCAGAACATGGAATATACAAAGTATGAATCTAGGAAAATTGTAAGTTGTCAAAAATGAAATGGAATGCATATAGATTGATATCCTAGGCATTAGTAAGCTGAAAGGACTAGTATTGGCCATTTTGAATCACACAGCATATGGTTTACTATGCCAAGAAGTACAAACCCAAGAGGAATGATTTTGCATTCACCATCAAATAGAACATTTCAAGATCTACCTTGAAGTACAATGCTGTCTGATAGGGTAATATCCATATGCCTACAAGAAAGACCAGTTAATACTACTATTATTCAAATTTCCACACCAACCACTAAAGTCAGTGATTATGAAACTGAATAATTCTACCAGCTTCTTCAGTCTGACATTGATCAAGCATGCAGTCAATATGCATTAATAATTACTTGTGATTGGAATTCGAAGGTTGGAAACAAAAAGGAAGGATCTGTTGTTGAAAAATATGGTCTTGTTGAAGAAAATGATGCTGCAGATCACATAATTGTAAGGCCAACAACTTATTCATTGCAAATACTTTTCTTAAACAACTATACACATGAGCCTCACCAGATGGAATATATGGGAATCAAATTGGTTTCATCAGTGAGAAGAACATGGAGAAGCTCAATATCATCAGCCTAAAGAAAGTCAGATCATCAATTGCTCATATGCAAGTTCAGGCTGACAAAAAAAAAAAACAAAAAAAACAAAAACAAAAACAAAACAAGTCCACAAGAACCAAAATATGACCTTGAATATATCCACCTGACTTTAGAGAGCAACTTAAGAACAGATTTTATGATTAGATCCTAATAATCAAAGACCAGAAGAGTTGTGAGATGACATCAAGAACATCATACATGAAGAAAGTAAAAGGTTATTTTAAAGACAGAAAAGAAAGAATAGATAAAAATGGGTGTCAGTAAGAGAAAACTTCCTTCTAGGACTGAAAGTTAAAGGGAACCTGCAAGCAATCTAGTATGCTTGCTCATGACCACCTGGGTCTACTTATTGAGTGGAATTGGGGAAATGCAGCAATGAAGACATGGGCTAAGCTTGGACATGTTCCACTGACACCTGATGACCTTTAGATGAGAGAGAGAAGAGGAAGGGCTGGCTGGTGTGAAGTTTAGGGAGTTATATGAACTTCTGAGCCCATGGGCACGGACCTAGTCCCTAAGGGCTAGGTCTGAGAGTGAAGGGGCCAGCTGTCTCAGTGCAGGTAGGTGTGTGTGAACTCCCAAACTTAACAGCTGGTACCAATTTGACCGAACTTGGATGAATCGGGCTGAACTACCCAGATCCCAACCAGTTAAAGATAAAAATGTTTGATACTGTGAGCAAGTGTAAATTGTTACAGTTTGATGGCCTGGACTTTTGTTTATGGATGCAGTTGCTCAAAATTCCAACTGGAATGGAAGATTCTTCAAATCAAGGAACATGCTTGTCTCCTTGATATACTGGGTTGATAGGGATGGACAATTT
>NW_006408616.1:6191602-6205935 GCF_000296735.1 Chrysochloris asiatica
ATGTCCCATACTTTGGATATGTTATCAGGAGGGACCAGTCCCTAAAGAAGGAGATCATGCTTGGTAAAGTGGAAGGTCAGTGAAAAGAGGAAGACCACCCATGAGATATCAACAATTGTTGGGATGTTCAGGACTGGGCAGTGTTAATTATGTTGTGCTTAGAGCTGCTATTAGTTTCAACTGAAAAGATGGCACCTAACAACAACACAACAATCATTCTTAACCTATCTTGTTCATAGAATGCAGGCTTTTTTTGCCAGAAGAAGGAAGCTAATAAGACTGTTGCCTACTACCACCACAGCATGCTCCACTCATAGAGTGTGGGTGTCAATCCAAGAAAAATGGAAAATTATCCCCTACACTAGCTCATGAGTAACAAAGAACAAATAGATCTGTGTTGGAAGATGTACTTTAAGAGTGCTCCTTGGAAGCCAAGATGGCCAGGCTTTGTCTTTCATACTTTGGACATTTTGTCAGGAGGGACTAGTCACTGGAGAAGGATATCATGTTTTATAAAGTGGAGGGTCGGAGAAAAAGAGGAAGACCCTCAATGAGATGGATTGGCACAGTGGCAACATCAATGGACTCAGGCATTACAATGATTGTGAGGTTGGCCTAGGATTGGGCAGTGTTTCATTCTACTGTGCGTAGGGTCACTGTGAGTTGGTACTGACTCAATGGCTCCTAACAACAATAACAAAGCTCATGAGTAGTGGTGCAGAGGTTCTACCTAAGGAGACGTAGACTGTAAAAACAGAAAGCTCCACTTCTCTTTCTAAGGGAATTGATTTTATTTGAAACCAGAATTTCAAATCTTAAAGCATTATCAAAAACAATGGAGATTTTGATGTTGAGCAATGAAGAGGAGGCTGGTAGGTCCATGATACCAGTACATAAAACGGGAGACCCACAGTAAGTTTAAAATAGAGAAACAGGGTTAGCAACTAGAAAGACCCCTCCTGACTTGAAGCAAGCCTCAGAGACTTCTGCTGCAAAAATACTTGACTCTAATTCGATCAGACTGTAGAGCAATTTGTAACCCATGGCAAAGTTATAAACAATCAATCAGACAACTAGCAATTAGGGGAAGCTAGCAGCTAGGCATGATATCTGGATAGACAGGCAAATCATAAATTTAATTGGGAAATCAGGGAAATAATCCAGGAGATTCTGTCCTTAGGTCAGAGGAGAGAGGGAGTGGTCACTGTGACTGTGCTTGCCTAAGGCTGTTCCTTCTGAGAAACAACATTAGAGTTTATACACTCGAGGGGAAATAAGCTTAACTGAATTGGTCTAGCCAACTCTCCACAAAATACATAAGAAAATAATAAAGACAATAATCCCTGGGGAAGGTTCAAAATACAGAGTTGCTACAATATATTATTTTTAAATATTCAGTTTTTAAAAACAACAGAAATTTAGAAGACATTTAAAGAAATAGGAAAATGTCACCTATGTACAAGAAACAGAAAGTTGGCAACCAAATAATACCTTTGAGAGAACTCAGATGTGTGACTTAGTAGACAAACACTCTAAAACAGCTTGAAGATAAATTGTATTCAGAAGATTAAAGGAAATCATGCTCAAAGGGAGAAAAAATAGGAATGGCCTTATCAAGTAGATATTATCGATTAAAAAAATAGAAATTGTAAAAAAGAACCAAAAGGAATTTCTGGTCTTGAAAATTATTGTAATTAAAATGAAAAAGAAGAAACAAAATCACTAGAAGACTTCTAAAAATAGATTTATTCTGGCAGAAGAATCAATGGCCTTGAAGACAGATCCATAGAGATTGAAGGTCAATTTGAAGAATGTTCTTGTTAAGTGCCATAGAGTCAGTTCCGACTCATAGTGACCCTGTATAGAGTTTCTATGGAGCTGCTGGTGAGTTTGAAGTACTGGCCTTGTGGTTCAAACTGACCTTATGGTTGAATGCTTATCTTACAGTGCCATTGTTGTTGTTAGGTGCCATTGAGACAGTACCGACTCATAGTGATCCTATTCACAACAGAACGAAACAGTGCTCGGTCCTGGGCCAACCTCATAATTGTTGCCACGCTTGAGCCCATTGATGCTGCCATATTGCCAATCCATTTCACTGGGGGTCTTCCTCTTTTTCTCTGACCCTCCACCTTACCAAACTTGATATCTTCTCCAGCGACTGGTCCCTTCTGACAATATGTCCAAAGTATGAGAGATGAAGTTTGGCCATCCTAGCCTCCAAGGAGCACTCTGGCTGCACTTCTTCCAACACAGATCTGTTTGTTCTTTTGGCAGCCCATGGCACTTTCAATATTCTCCTCCAACACCATAACTCAAAAAGCATCAATTCTTCTACGGTCTTCCTTATTCAATGTCCAGCTTTTGCATGCATATGAGGTTATTGAAAATACCATGGCTGGGGTCAGGCGCACCTTAGTTCTCAAGCTGACATCTTTGCTCTTCATCATTTTAAAAAGGTCTTATGTAGCATATTTGCCAAATGCAATAGGTCGTTTGATTTCTTGACTGCTGCTTCCGTGAGTGTTGATAGTTGATCCAAGAAGAATGAAGTCCTTGACAACTTCAATCTTTTCTCCATTGATAAGAATGTTGTTTATTGGTCCAGTGGTGACGATTTTTGTTTTCTTGACATTGAGATGCAATCCATACTGAAGGCTGTGCTCTTTGATCTTCATCAGTAAATATTTTAAGTCCTCTTCATTTTCAACAAGCAAGGTTGTATCATTGGCATATCGCAGGTTGTTAATGAGTCTTCCTCCAATCCTGATGCCACATTTTTCTTCATAGAGCCCAGCTTCTTGGATTGGTTGCTCAGCATACACATTGAATAAGTATGGTGAAAGAATACAGCCCTGTCATACACCTTTCTTAATTTTAAACCATTCAGTGTTCCCATGTTCTGTTCAAACAACTGCCTCTTGGTCCAGGTACAGATTCCTCATGAGCACAATTAAGTGTTCAGGAATACTCATACTATGCAATGTTGTCCATAGCTTGTCATGATCCACACAATAGAAAGCCTTTGCATAGTCAATAAAGCACAGGTAAACATCTTTCTGATATTCTCCACTTTCAGTCAAGATCCATCAGACATCAGCAATGATATCTCTCGTTCCATGGCCTCTTCTGAATCCGGCTTGAACCTCTGGAAGTTTTCTTTCAATAAAAAACTTTACTTGCCATAAAGAGGGGGGGAAAAAGAATGACCAATGAACAGAGCACTGTAGACCTGTGAGACATCATCAACTACACCAACGTATGAAAGTACCCATAGATAGCCTTGTTGGCAGAGGGTTTTTCTCTCAGTTGTTGTTTGTTAAGTTCTGTCGAGTCCGTTCTAACTCACAGTGACATTATATAGGGTTTCCAAGGAGCAACTTGTGAGTTTGAACTTATGGTCTAGTGATTATCCTAGTTGGTTCCAAATCATAGTAATTCTATATGATAACATACAACTGCTCCATAGGGTTTCTGACACTTTAAGTATCTACGGGAGCAAACAGCCTCACCTTTCTTCGTGGAGCAGCTGGTTAACATACTGTGCCACATTACCACCACTCTAATTTCCTTTCCTTTACATGGTAGGTGTTTTGAGACCAGTTTATGACTCGTAGTTTGGGTACAAAACAGCAATAAAATAAGTGGCATATAGAGTAAAATAGAAGGAGCCCTTGTGGCATCGTGGGTTACACATTGAGACAAAGTTGAAGCTTTCTGCTCTTATAAAGATTTATAGCCTCAGAAACCCTATACAGAGTCACTATGAGTCAGAACCAACTTGATGGCACACAGCCAGGCAGCCAACCACAGTAAACTGGATATTGTGGAAAGGTCCTGGTGTTTATAGTCAGAAAGAAACTGGGTTATAGTATTGGGTTTAGCAGTCACTAACTACGTGATCTATGATAAGTTTTCAAAGCTTCAGTTCCCCCAGTTAAAGAGGAATAACATTATCTCCCCTTCTTAGTGAAGATTCTTAATAATACATATTTAGAAACTGGCACTGGATTCCATAAATGGAGGGTATTAAATTTAAACTAAAGTGAACATAACTTAATTCAGCAAGTAATATAATAATTGTGTTATTATTTGTCCACAATCGTAAACATTTAAAATGCGCCTTTACTATTTCATTTCAAGCTTTGTGATTAACAACTAAGGAGGATTTTTGGAACTCTAGGGTTCCATGGAAAATAATTTGAGATAGACAATTTAACATTAAACTAAACAATTACTGAAAACCTGGTATTGCCCATTGAAGTTTCTCTGCTTCCCATTGTAATTTTATCTTTACTCTTGAATAATATAGCAAGGCGCTCTGGTGATGTAGTGAAGTAAGTCTTGGGTTGCTAAATACAAGGTTGACAGTTTAAACTTACCAACTACTCCATGGGTAGCTTTCTAATCCTGTAAAGATTTATAGCCTTAGAAACCCTATAGGGATATCAGTCAGAATTGACTCGATGGCAGTGAGTTTGATTATTGTTTTTTTGGTTTATAATTAATTGTTGCTGTTAAGTGCCATCAAGTCAGTTCTGACACATAAATAGCCTGCATATTGTTCCCAAGGAATGGCTGGTTTTTTTGAACCACCAACCTTGTAGTTAGCTATACCAACCTTGTAGTATATACTACTTATCCTACAACATGGACTTCTCATATTATAAAAAGTAACTTGGAATTATTTTCACGGAAAAAGTTTAGTGAATTTGCAATAAAAAATTATAAAACTTAATTCTGCAACCCAATGGCATTTGCTCACAGCACAATTTCTCCATAAATTCAAATGTCATGTTTCATTCAAAACATAAAGGAAATATTTACTTAAAGTTAGCTGAGTTAATTTTATGACGTAGATGCCATTTGAAAAATAATATTTGCTAAAACAAAGAGGGCAGGAAACTACGGTTTGTTTAATTTTGGACCTTGAGACAAGGAAGCCATTTCCCTTTGGCAATTTTGGCTTTGCTACTAAGGACATCAGAGGATAAGTATGAGCTTTATTCTCCAAATATAACTTTCTTCTCCTTTCAAACAATCTATAAACACAAGAATTTATCTTTTGAGCTCCTTCTTCCCCCTTCTCCACTGCCAGAAAACACTGAGAAACTGTTTCTTAGAATGAGTCAGAGCTACCCTAGCTGAGTGATAATGGATTAATTTCATTCAGGTGCCTTGTCATTAATCTAAGCTCAATCACAGTCAGCTGAGAAAATATATAGAATTCCTACAAGTCAGGCCTCTTGTTACTGTATCTTCAAATGTACAATTTTGTCATGTCTTGTCCATCATATATTTTCGATATTATTCTCCAATACTCATACAGTTACTCAGCAGATATTGTGTGCCAAGCACTGGAAATATAGCACAAAATCATAGCCTTGAAAGAAGGTTAATATTTCTTCAAGAGTAAGTTTTTTAAGGAGCCTATATTCTAGTGGATGAGACAGAAAATTAAACAATAAATCCCCAAACAAATAAAATAATAATTTTAGATTGTGATAAGAGATGTATGATAAATAGATAATATGATAGAAATTAAACTATAAAAATTATACTGTGTATGAGTACACTCATTATCTTGTAATTTCATTTTCCCATGAACTTTTTGAAGCTGCCTCCTATATGATTATAATTATAATGGAATAAGCAAGGGAAGCCTCCCTACAAAGAAGACCTTTGAGTTGAGTAGTGAATGACAAGAAGCAGCAAGCCATACAAAGAACGGGGAAAGGGATTCCAGGCATTGAAGCCTGCAAGGGTAAAAACCCTGACACCTTGGTATGTTTAAAAAATAGAGAGGAGGCCAGTGGAGTGAGTAAGTAAAGAAAATAATGGCATGAGATGAAAAGATAGGCAAGGAGCAGCTTATAGAAGGCTTTACAAGATAACTTGAATGACACCTAGCAACATTAGCATGTGGTTGTTATTTATGTTCATGGACTGAATAAAATCACCTAGAGATGATGCATGGATTTAGAAGATAGTTCAGTATTATGTTTGTTACATTCCAATGTTGAGACATCAGGTAAAGGAGGAGAAACGAAGAAAGGATTGGCAAGTGCTAGATGCAGGAGAGTTTTTGTCTTAAAAGCCAAGAGAGAAAAGTTTTCCACAAAGAGATTGGACAATTTGGTCAGATGTTGCTGGGAGGAAGGTGAGTACAATAACAAGAGGAGAAGTCTACACAGAATCCATCAATAATGGATTGGTGATGGTCCTAACAAGAGTAGATTCGGTGAATTGTAAACCAAAGCTTAATTCTAGTCAACTAATGAGTGATTGAGAGCTGAGGGAGCAGACATGCCATGCAAGCGATTTTAAGAAGATTTGTTGTGAAAGAAAACAGAAATATAGCAGAGGTCAACATGATGGTCAAGGGAGTTGTTTCCTTTTTGTTTTGTAATTTGGGAGACTATAGATTTGTCCATTGCATAAATCTTTGTATTTAACTGCTGCTCCCATGAGCACGGATTGTGGATCGAAGTAAAATGAAATCCTTGACAAATTCAATCTTTCCTCCCTTTATCAAGTTTATTGGTTCAATTGTTTTCTTTACATTGAGTGTAATTCATACTTAAGGCTATTTTTTTTAATCTTCTTCAGTAAGTACATCAAGTCCTTTTTTCAGTCAGCAAGCAGGGTTGTGCCATTACAAATCACAGGTTGTTAATGAGCCTTCCTCCAGTCCTGCAGCTGGGTTCTTGTACATACAGTTCAGTTTCTCAGATTATTTGCTCAGCATACAGATTGAATAGGTATAGTGAAAGGATACAACCCTGATACACACCTTACCTGATTTTAAGCCATTCAGTATCTCCTTGTTGTGTTCAAACAATTGGTCTATGTACAGGTCACACATGAGCATAATTAAAGTGTTCAGGGATTCTCATCTTTGCAGTGTTACCCATGTTTTGTTGTGTTCCACACAATCAAAGCCATTTGTATTGATTTGGGCTGCTAACTGTGAGGTCAGCAGGTCAACTCTACCAGCTGCTCTTGTAATGATTTGCAGCTTCAGAAACCCCTTACGGGCTTAACGTGCTTTGGAACCAACTTAACAATACACAACCACCACCACCACCACTTGTCCCATGTCCTCTTCTGAATCTGGCTTGAATTTCTGGTAGCCCCCTGTTGATGTATTGCTTCAAACAGGTTTGAATTACTTTTCAGCAAAGTTTTGCTTGTATTTGATATTAATGATATTGTTTGATAATTTCTGCATTCCATTGGGTCACCTATCTTTGAAATGGGCACAAATATTGATCTCTTCCAGTCAGTTGGCCAGGTAGCTATCTTGCAAATATTTTGGCAAAGATGAGCGAATGCCTCTAGTGTTGAATCAATTTGTTGAAACAATTGCAATTGCTATTCCATCAATTCCTGAAACCTTGTTTTTCACTAATGCCTTCAGTGCAGCTTGGACTTCCTACTTCAATACCATTGGTTCTTGATCATATGTTACTTTCTGAAATGGTTGAATGTTGGCCAACTCTTTTTGATATAGCGACTGTGTATATTCCTTCCATCTTCTTTTGATGCTTACTGCATTTTTCAATATTTTTCTCATACAATCCTTCAGCATCACAACTCGAGCCTTGAAGTTTTCTTTACTTATTTCAGCTTGAGAAATGCTGAGCATGCACTTCTCTTTTGCTCTTCCAAATCCACGTAGAGAGTCAGCAAAAATGATGAAGACCCTAAAGGAGATTGATTGACACAGTGGCTGCACAACAGGAACTGTTGTGAGAATGTGCAGGACCAAGCCGTGTTTCCTTTTGTTGTACATAGAGTCACTGTGTGTCAGAACTGAATCAACGGCACCTAACAACAATGTATCTACAACAAGAGAAACAAAACTCCCTCTTGTCACGAATGAGGAAATACTCAGCTACTAACCGAAAGGTTATCATTTCAAAGTCACCCTGCCACTTCAGTGGACAAAGACTTGGTGATTTGCTTCTGCAAAAAGTACAACCAAGAAAAAGTCTGTGGAGGTTGTTCTGCTGTGTTGCATGGAGTTTCTATAAGTCGGGATTGACACAAAGATACCTAACAATAGCTATAAACACAAAAATCCTTGGAAAGATGAGAGTGGATTGGATTTGAATATGTATGAGTGGAAGGGTTGACATCTGTTAGAAACAGGATTATTTATCCCATTTTAACAAGAAGGAGGCTGAGGAGTATAGTCACAGAGGCAGAGAGGCACATGAATTTGGAAAGATGAAGGTATTCCTGTGTGGTAACTTTGATTGTTTTCCATGAAGTATGAGTCTGGGATACCATATGGCTAACAGGGAGAGAGTATGGGCCATGTTGGGAGAGAGGAACTATGAAGTAGTCACTTCAAAAACTGAAAAGAGAACTTAATTAGGGAAAGGGAGTAGGATTCTTTGCCTAATTCTTGCCAGTATTGAGGACTTATTCTAGGTTTGGAATTACAAATGTAAATTGCAACCAGGCAGATGGTGGTGAAATAATCACCTGCAGGCTCAGGTTCTCAAGAGCAGGCAAAGGGACAATAGCTAGTTGGGCTCATCAAAGATTGTGATTGTGCCAGGGAGAATGAGGACAGATAACTGAGCATGGTTTCAGGAAAATGGTTCTCATGGATCATTGTCAGCTTGGTAGTAAGAGAAGGAAAGCTAAGAGGAGTGAAAATTGTGAAAAGTGGCCACATCAATGGACCGGAGGTTTCAGTTAGATTAAGGAGTAATTGCAACAGTGGTGCTAGAGAAAGAGAGTTGAAGGTATAGTAAGTAGTGACCATTAGAATAACTTCCGCCTTTTAAGGGTTAGATTGCTCATATATTATTACTCTGCATTTTACTGTAGCTTTTTCAGAAAGATCAAAGTACCTGCTGAGCTCAGCTTGCTAATAAAGAGCCCAATTATGTGTGGCTAAGAAGCAGCCATGTGATTATGGAATTGGTAATGTGCTTATTCAGGGAGGACATGGTAAAATGGGCCACATAACATTAGAGCTGAACAGTAGGACAACATCACAGAGTTAGAAAAAGAGCATGCATTTGAAGTCAGAGCAACCCGATTCAAAATCCAACTGACATGTAGCAGCTATATCTTTGGGCGTATTTCTTAACCATTCTGAATTCTGGAAAATCCTTTTAAACTGAGATAAGGCTGCCTCCCTCACAGGATTTTTATGCACAATAGGAAGAAGGCTGTAAGTAAAGTGCCTGGAAAATAATAGGCTCTCAGTAAATACTAACCACTGTGAAAATAAGGAACTCTGCCCTTCCAGCTGTATATTTGATCCATTTCTGGAAGCTTGTAGGTGTTGTAGTCATGTGTCACCCACCAAGGCAAAAAAAAAGGACTCTCTTCATAGGGTTATTATGGATGAGAGTGAGTTCTGGGTTGATTATTGCAAAATATCTAATAATTTCAATGATTGTATTGAAGGTCTATATATTAGCTATTGAAATTTTAGAATTAAATTTTAGGAATAAAGCCACAATACCAGGAGAATAGAGAAATGAACAAGTGACTTAAACAAAAGTTTGATATTAGCGAGCTGAAAATGTTTTCAAATATAATGTCTTTTTTATATATACAAAGCTTTTATTATGAATTGAGTGATAGGTTTCATGGCAGAACATCAGTTTTACCCTCAGGCAATCGCATTTTGTTTCAGTGAAATGATTACAATCCCCTCCATGTACCACCAGTTAACAGTTAACAGTATTTGCCTCTACTCTTTTTTTTTTTTTTTTATGTACATGAAAACAAGTAGGATTATATAATCATTTAACCAACCAAAGGGTACATTTTGCAAAGCAGCCCCTTGCTTGCCTGCACAACAGCCTTATCATTCCATGAGTCTAGAGGCCTCAGATACTCTCTTTCTCCATGCCAACATCTCTGCCCCCATCTCTAGTGTCACTGCTTCTCAAATACAATGTCTTGATGATGACCTTAGAAAATATCTGCAAGATAGGTTAGTATCTATTGAAGTTTAGACAGTGTAGGTGCAAAACCGGTTTTAAAATTTTTTTTTTTTATTTTTGCCATTTAAGACTTAACACTTTGTTATTCAAGAACATGAAAATGTTTGCATAGTTTGATTATTAAAAAATATGAGAGGCAGTTATTATAATTTGCCTAATACCCACCAACTAAAAGCAAAAATAAGGAGTCCTCATGGCACACTGGCTAAGCTCTAGTCTTCTAACCAAAAGCTGTGTGGTTCAAGTCCACCAGCTACTCTTAAGAGAACATTGATACAATCTGCTTCCATAAAGACCCACAGCCTTGGGTATCCTATAGGGCAGTTCACTCTCCAGTAAGGTTGCTATGAGTTCAGACTCAGCCTGACGGCAGTGGGTTTACTTTATGTTGGGGTGGGGCTAAGAGAAAGAATTAAAGAGGCATAATTTTTAAATGACTTTCCTAGTAACCTGGACAGTTTTGGATTTTGTTAAAATATCATTATAATGTCTTTTTCTAAAATGTAGAATAGGTTTCTGATGCTAAGCACTGGGCTGCTAACCGCAAGGTCAGCAGTTCAAATCCAGCAGCTGCTCCTCAGAAACCCTGAACAGGGCTGGAATGAGTCAGAACTGACTTCATGGCACTTAATAATAACAGCATGTTATTATGCTGCAATTATTACTACTATGAGCTCATTCGACAGCACTTAACAACAGCAACATAGTGTTATGTTAATTATAGTAATAAATATTTTTATTATATAGTTGTTGTTGTTATGTGCTACCCAGTTACCTCCAATCCATAGTAGCAAGGAGCAGCTGGTGAGCTTGAACCACCTACCATTTGGTTCAAACCAACTTTGCATTCCAGAACATTAGCCCACAGCACCACACCAGGGCTCCATTTCTGTTATAGAATTTTTATAATCCAAACTATTTTGGAAATTATAGTATAAGTAAAAAACTAAAACTTAAAATTCAATCCTTGACAGAGAGACTGTGGAAAATAAAAGGAAAATAAAGAAACATAAGTAAAATTATTAACTCAGCTTTCTATGCCTCATATAGTCTGTTGTTTTTGTTGTTTTTAAGTTCCGATTCATAGCAACCCTGTATAAGGTTTTCTGAGAAGTGGCTAGTGAGCTTGAACCACCAACGTTAGCAGTTACTTAATAGTGGGACAAATGAATATATCAGCTAATCAACTAATTTTATCATCTTTTGAGTTCCTAGTATTATATACCTAAAAAGCTTTTATTACTTCAGAATGAATTTAAATCATTTAAAATCTCAAATCTTGGTAAACTGTTTTCTTGACTAAATTGTTCTTGATCTATATTCTGGTAAAAACAGTCAAGTTCACATTGATTCTCATTAATTTTGAAAAACAATTGGTAAAAGTACAGAATATAGGAAAAGTTCAAAGGTTGATTTTAATTACAGTTTATTATTTATTATGTTGGACTTCTGGTGTGGCAATGTAGGATCAGCATTGAACTACAAACCACGAAGTCGGCAGTTCAAACCCTCCAGCTGCTCCTCGGAAACCCTCTACAGGATTGCTATGAGTCAGAATTGACTGGATGGCACTAAACAACAACAACATATTATTATTATATTGGAGTGCTGGTGTAGTGCTATAGGATAAGCACTGAGCTGCTAACTGCAAGGCTGGTGGTTCAAACCCACCTGTAACTCCTTGGAAATCCTATACTGGGTTGATATGATTTGAAGTTGACACGTTATTATGTTACATTGATTATTACCATGAGGTTGTTGGTGGATTACTGGTAGAGTCCTTGCTTTGCATTCAGGAGAAAAGGTTCAATTCCTGCCCAAAATGTTTCATGTGTACCCATTACCCATCTATCAGTAGAATCTTATGTGTTGCTATGATACTGAACAAATTTTAGCAGAGCTTCCATATTAAAAGAAGACCAGGAAGAAAGGTTGGCAATCTACTTCTGAAAATCAGTCATAGGATGATACAGGATTCAGCAGCATTTAATTCCATTATGTATAAGGTCACTATCACTCACGGCCGATCTGATCCGATGGCAGCTAACAACTATTACTACAAGAGTATTGATTTAGTTATTAAAAATAGAAAAAAAATTTTAATACAAAGGTTTGTTTTTATTATAAAATAGTATATATCTATTGAAGAAAATTTGGAAAACAAAGAAACATAAGTTAAAAGAAAAAACATAAATTACCTAAAAGCTCACTTCTGAGAGATATTACTATTGTTAAGCTATGTGGCATCGGTTCCAACTCATAGTGACCTTGTATAGCAGGAGTGGGAAACTCTTTCTGCCAGGGGCATTTGGATATTTATAACATCATTCACAGGCCATACAAAATCATCAGCTTAAAACTTAGCCTGCTATATTTGATCAAACATTGAATGAACTCACACCTAATGTGATGGCTGAAACTGCGATAGCCTTGGCAGGACCAGACCAAATGATTTCTCTGGTCTTACATGACATCCGTAAGCTGGACATTTCCTACCCCTGCAGGAGGGTTTCTGAGATTGTAGATCTTTATGGGAGCAAAAAGCCTCATTTTTCTCCTGCAGAGCAGTTGATGAACCTAGTGATTCACCATGCTCCTATATTCCTGTTAACACTAGGGGGGGGTGGGTAGCATGAATAGCATAAATAAATGTTTATGTGATTCATGCATTTTTAATATAATCATTGGATCATACTATATACTCCATTTAAAATTTTATTTTTCATTTCACAGTGTTGCTGTTAAGTGCCATTGAGTCAGTGCCAAATCATAGCGACTCTGTATATAGTTTCTGAGGAGTGGCTGGTGGGTTTGAAACGCCAACCTTCTGGTTACCTGTCCAGTACATTTACCTACAGTGACACACCAGGACTCCATAAATGTCATTGCTATTAAATACCATCAAGTCAGTTCTGACTCATAGCAACCCTGTATATGGTTTCTCAGGAGTGGTTGGTGGGTTTAAATGCCAACCTTGCGGTCAGCAACAGTCCAGTGCAAATAGCCTGTATAATGCTGTGCTTAAAAGCAACATCTCAATTCATGCCATTTTCATTGCTTCAGAAATTTCATATACACATTTATAAAACATGATTCTTATATAGCAGAAGTGATGTCAAATATGACTATTTTTCAAGTGCCAGGTGTTAATAAATAATATAGCAAGGAAACAAGGTAAGCCAGTAAATTACCTGATGAGAAAAATTCTGCCTTCATTTCATAGTAGGGTGAGTCAAAACTCTGGAAATGCCAACGCTTTCTACTCTTGATGGCTGTTGCATATAATTTTCCTCAGCTCTTCTTCTGTTGTACTCAGGACTGGAAATCTGGCACACAGAGCCATAGTAACAACGCAGCCAGCCAGGTTTCCTTAGCTACACTTCAGTGGAAGGACAGGACAACTTCCTGAAGTGCCTGCCATGGACTTGGAAGGCACAGCATGAACAGGGAATGTGCTCCTAACACCAGAGGATCAGTCACCTTAAAAGGAAATCAACCTTGAGGTTACTGTTCTCAACCCTGGCAGAATCTAACAAGCTTTTACGGGTGTTTATAGGACTTTGTCTGTTAATTAATCCAGTTCGATCATACAGATTTTATGAGTTAGGTTTAAGTAAAGGACTCTTTATGATTAGTTCCCTAAGTAAATTTTTTCTACATTCTGCATTAGGTTAGCGAGTGTTGTAGTCATTTAATATGTGTATATGTGTCTGTCTTTGTTTATGTCTCTGTGGGAAGTTATTATTATTCTATGTCTTCCTGTAAGCCATGTTACACTTACAGATTTCTTATTTCATTTGACAAATATGTACCAGGCACTATGCTAAGTGCTGGGGGGAATCTTCAAAGGAATTTAATAATCTCATTCAAGGACCTGTCCAATAATGTAGGCATTAGCCACATGTGGTTATTTAAATTAAAAATTTTAATTATATACATAAAAAATTTAATTAAAACTTCAGCTTCTTAGTGACATTAGCTACATTCCAAGTGCTTGATATCCACATGTAATTATGGTACCATTGGACACATAAGTATTTGTCACAGCAGAAATTCCATTTGACAGCATGGGTAGATGCGCTAAGAGTATTTCTGCTAATACGTTATATTTCAAAGTCTATCATGTTAGATTCATCCTTCAGAATGTTTTGGTGACTCTTCTTTGTGGTGGTTTTGTAATTATAGAAACAATTCTGTAAGGAAGCGTAAAATATTAAGAATGATGGTGATGATAAGTATATGCTCATTGTTTATGCAACTGGTTTCCACACTTTTTATCATCGTACACTTGTATCAGCAAAAGTTTTCCAACAATCACTTCCCAATATCGGCATTTTGTTTTGTTTTGTGATGTGC
>NW_006408616.1:6207034-6233231 GCF_000296735.1 Chrysochloris asiatica
TAAATCCACATTTCAAGTAATCTTGGTAACTTTGAATTTCAGGGGCCAACGGTTTTTCATGTCTCATTAAATCTTCTTTGTTTTTATTTTACACATAGTTGAAATGAGGTTTTTAGGGGTTCATTTTCTTCTGGAGTAGAATGTCAGTTCTATAAATTTCTTGTTCACATGTGTTTGCATAGTATCTTCTGTCCAACATTTCTCTGTAGGCCTCTTTTTAAGCTAATTGTTCATTTTATGAGGTCAGCTCAGTTATGCTAAGTAATGTAATGTGTACTTCCAATTGAGTGGGCATAATTTAAATACAATATTTTGCAATAAACTTTCATTGAAGAATCAGGGTGTTTAACTTTGCCAGTCATGCAAATTGTCAAACTCATAATCTTTTCTCAAAATGTCACCCTTTTATGGATGTTCTCCCCTCCAAAATTTATATTAAAGTTTTAACCTCTTGGTACTTGTGAATGTAAATTTGTTTGGAAATAAGATCTTTGAAGACATTGTCAGTTAATTGACAAATAAGAAAAAAATCCTACATTCAATTAATAATTACTAGGATGTCACAGGATTGTGCAATGTTTCCCTCTGTCATGGTTATCATGAGTCAGAACAACTCCATGACATCTAACAACAACAACAAGGGTGGGTCTCAACTATGGAAATATCAATGCTTCCTGGCTCTTGTTATCTATTGAATGTATTTTCTCTCAGTCCTTCTGTTATACTCAGGACCAGAAATCTGGCACAGAGAGCCATGGTGACAATACAGTCAGGCACATGACTGGAATAGGTTAATGTCCTATAGATTCTGAATGTTATGTTATAGAAGAGAAGAAATAGACAGGTAGAGAGAAGACAGAAGTCTGACAACAGAGCTATGCTGTAGTTGTAGCCAAAGAATTACCAGGGTTACCCCTGGTGTGGCGCTGTAGGATAATCACTGACCAAAAGAATTACTAGGGTTACCCTTGGTGTGGCCCTGTAGGATAATCACTGACCAAAAGAATTACTAGGGTTACCCCTGGTGTGGCACTGTAGGATAATCACTTACCAAAAGGTGGATTTGAACTGCAAAGCTGGCAGTTCAAGCTCATCAGCCATTCCTCAAAAACCATATACAGAGTTGCTATGAGTCAGAAACTACTCAATGGCACTTAGCAACAACACAACACGAGAACCCAGGAGAGACAAGAAATAATCTTCCTCTGCAATCTTCCAAGAGAATATGACCTTATTGATTTGGACTACAAAATTCAGACTGTGGTGCTGTTGGATAAGCACTGGACTGATAACCATAGGTTTGTGGTTCAAACCCATCAGTTGCTCCTTGGTAACCCTATACAGGGCTGCTATGAGTCAGAACTAACTCAACAGTACTTAACACCAACAACAGTCTCCTGAAAGGAGCTCTGGTAACTTAACAACAACTGGTGATTGGAATGAAAAGTTGGAAACAAGGAGAAAGGATCTGTAGTTGCAAATTATGGCCTTGTTGAAATAAATCATGTTGAAGATAGCATTATAGAATTTTTCAAGACCAACCACTTATTCATTGAAAATACCATTTTCAACAACATAAATATAACTATACACATGGACCTCACCAGATAGAATATACGATAATCAATTGGATTACATTAATGGGAAGAGACAATGGAGAAATTCAATATCATCAGTCAAAACAACGCCAACAGATGACTGTAGAACAGACCATCAATTGCTCCTATGCAAGTTCAAGCTAGCTGAAGAAAAATTTTAAAACTCCACAAGAGCCAAAATATGGCCTTGAATATGTATTTGAAACTAGAGACCATTTCAAGAACAGATTTGATGCATTAGACACTAATGACTGAAAACCAGAAGAATTGTATGATGATTTCAAGAACATCATAAATGAAGAAAGTGAAAGATCATTAAAAAGACAGGAAAGAAAAAAAAGAATAAAATGGATGTCAAAAGAGACCATGAAACTTGCTGTTGAGTGTAGAGAAGCTAAAGTGAATGAAGAAATGAAGAAATAAAAGAGCTGAAACAGAAAATTCTAAGGGTAGCTGGAGAAAACAAAGTCAAATATTACAATGAAATGTGCAAAGACCTGGAGTAAGAAGCTCAGTATTTCTGAAACTGAAAGAACTGAGGAAAAGAATTCAAGCCTTATCTTGCAATACTGAATGACACAGGAACATCCAAAAAAAAAAGAAAAAAGGAAGGAATACACACAGTCACTGTATCAAAAAGAAATGGTAGATGTTCAATCATTTCAAAACCAATGGTTTTGAAGGAAGAAGTCTAAGTTGCACTGAAAGTATTGACAAAAATCAAGGCTCTAGGCATTGAAGGAAAGGAGCTCTGGTAGCGTAGTGGTTACGAATCGGGCTACAGTTCGAAACTACCAGCTGTTCCACGGAAGAAAGATGAGGCATTCTGCTCCAGTAAAGATTTACAGCCTCAGAAACCCTGTGCAGGGTCGCTATGAGTCAGAACCGACTCGAAGGCACTTAACAACAACAACAAGGCATTGAAGGAATACAAAATGAAAGGTTTCAACAAGCTGATCTTAGCACTGTAGTCACTCACTCATCTATGCCCCCAAATTTGCAAGACAGTACCTGGCTAACTGATGGGAGGAGATCCATATTTGTGCCTATTCCAAAGAAAGGTGACTCAACAAAACGCAGAAATCATCTAACAATATCATTAATATCACATGCAAGTAAAATTTTGCTAAAGAGAATTTAAAAAGTGGTTACAATAGTACATCAACAGAGAATTTCCAGCAATTCAAGTGGGATTCAGAAGAGGATTGGAACAAGTGATGTCATTGTTGACATCAGATAAATTTTGGCTAAAGGCAGAGAATACCAAAAAAGATGTTTACTTGTGCTTTATTGACTTTGCAAAGGCATTCAACTATGTGGATCATAACAAAATATGGATAATGTTGGAAATAATGGATATTCCAGAACACTTAATTGTGCTCATGAGGAACCTGTACATAGACCAAGAGACATTTATTCAAATTTATAATCAATAAAGGTGTGTGCCAGGTTTGTATCTTTTCACCATGCTTAGCCAATCTGAGAAGCTGGATTTTATGAATAAGAAAGTGGCATCAGTATTGGAAAAAGACTAATTAACAACCTGCAAAATGCAAACTACATAAGTTTGCTTGCTGAAATCTAAGATATCTTGAAATCCTTACCAATGAAGATCAAAGACTATATAGCTTTAAGTAACAACAACAACAACAAAATCCTAACAAGGGGACCAATAAATAACTCTACAATAAATGTAGACAATATTAAAGCTATCAAAACTTTCATTTTTCTTGGATCTGCAATCAGCACTTGTGGAAGCAGCAGTCTGGAACTAAAAAGATGTATTTGCATTAGTCAAATCTGTTCCAAAAGACTTTTTTTTTTAAGTACTAAAGAGCAAAAATATCACTTTGATGACTGAAGTGCATCTGATTGAAGCCATAATGTTTTCAATTGTTTCAAATGCCTGTGAAAATTGGACAATGAATAAGGAAAAATAATCGATGCAATTTGAATTATGGTGTTGGCAAAGAATATTGAAAATACCATGGGCTTCCAGAAGAGCATACAAATCTATCTTCGAGGAAGTACAGTTTAGAGTGCTCCTGAGAGGCAAGAATGGTGAGAGTTTGTCTCTTATTCTTTGAACATGTTGTCAGGAGGGATCAGTCCGTGGAAAAGGCCTTCATGCTTGTAAAGAGTGGAGGCTCAGTAAAGAAGAGGAAGACTTCCAATGAGATGGATTGACACAGTGACAATGGGCTCAAGCATGGCAATGGTTGTGAGAATAGTGGTTTTGTTTTGGACGGTGTTTTTGCTCTGTTCTGCATAGGGTCAATATGAGTTAGAACCAACTCATCACCTAAGAACAACAACATGTAGACCAAGTGGCATTCCATTATCAATAAACGTATTGTTTTTAGGTGCCATTGAGTAGGATCCGACTCACAGTGACCCATATGTACAGCAGAAGAAAACACTATCTGGTCCTGTGCTATTCTCACAACTGTTATTATGATCGAGACAGTTTTTGCAGCCACTCTGTCAATCTGTCTCATTGGAAGTCTTCCTCTTTTTTGTTGACTATCTACTAAGCATCATGTCCTTCTCCAGGGACTAGTCCCACCTGATAACATATCCAAACGTTGTGACACAAAGTCTTACCATTCTGACTAGAGGACTTAAAATCTTTACTAATGAAGATCAAAGACCACACCCTTCAGTTTGGATTGCACGTCAATGTAAAGAAAACAAATCCTCACAACTGGACTAATAAATATCATTATGGTAAATAGGGAAAAGATGAATGTCAAAGACTTCACTTTGCTTGGATCCACTAAATCAACACTCATGAAAGCAGAAATCAAGAAATCAAGTGACATACTGCATTAGGCAAATCTGCTGCAGAAATTTAAATAACTTTGCCCCCTGTATGCTCTACCACATATTTGAATATATTTGGAGCAAATATAGATATATTCAAAGGTCAGTTGTTTGTAGACATTACATAGTTAGTGGAATTCAATGTTCCTGAATTGATTTTTTACCTCCTCTGTGTCCTCTGAGCTCTGTGCCATTTCCAGTTACTTAGGTTCTCCCCTTTCCTCCCCCTAATTTGTGATTTGATTGCTTTTTGTAGCTCTATCTTTCCAGATTCACCTTGCTTTATAACATCTAAACTCCCTTCTATATGGTCTTCTACTTTTCTGTTGATGGTCTTTGAGACCCAACCTGTCCCAAAGATCATTTTAATACCTGTGAATTTCTCAAAGCCCCTTAGAGGGGAAACTGGGCAGGGAGTGGTTGTATCTACAATCCATGTGTGTTAATCCAAAGTCTCTGGCTTTTTAAGGCAGACTTTATTATATGAGTAAATTGTAGTTGTTGTTAAGTGCTGCCGAGCTTGTTCTGACTCATAACAACCCTGCATTGGGTTCCTGAGGAGTGGCTGATGGGTTTGAACAGCCAACTTTGTGTAGCAGTCCAGTGCTTATCCTACCTACAGGGTCATACCAAGCATAAATAATAGACTGAAAATATACTGCAGGGAAGTATCAACTATATTTTAGGAAATCACCATTAAGTAAATGCTCTTAAATTTTTATATATAAAATATTTCAATACACACTGATATGAATGAAAAGTTAGAATGAAAAAAAAAAATCTATAAAGAATTTCTCATTTTTTTTTTGAGGCATAAGCTGTTGGTTAATGCTGGACTGCAAAGTCATCTTGAGCTGCAAGGCCATGGCGTTCAAGCTTCACCAGTTGTTGCTCCTCAGAAACCCTACACAGGGTTGCTTTGGGCCAGAACTGACTCAACAGCACCTAACAACAATAATAATCAACAAGTAGATGACTAAATTAAGTAGGAAAAGTTCCCCATTGCAATTGTCATATACCACACTTTCTTCACAAATTTCTTTTCAATCAGTGGAACTGAATCTTACTTTATGAAGTTATAATGAGGAGAATTAGTAAATTAGATATTTGTAAAAAGCGTGACAATGGATACAAAATTCAGTTGGGAAATGATGCCCTATGGATTTATATATACAGAAAATCAACTAAGTAGAATAGTCCTTTTCTTGGTTAAATCTAGGATGTTGTTGTTTTTTCCAGTGTTTTCTTTCCATGAATTGAATGACATAATTTAATGATTTAAAAATCTGTTTTAAAGTTTGTATGCAGCTCCCTCTTTCAATGGAATCAGGTTTCTCATAAGCTAGGCTCTTATTCTAGTTTGGTCATCAATTTACAGGGGAAACAAGACTTTAGCAAGTTATGCGATCTCTTTTGGGCATCTCTTTTTCTTGTCTGTCGAATAAAGGAATTGGAACATAGCATTTTTAAGATCCTTTCTAGTACTACATTCTCAGATTCTGTGAATAAAATAGTTTTAAACTATATTATTCATCTTTATACTGAAAGTAATATTTAAGCTGTAAGAAGTGTGCACATTTTTAATTGGCCACAAAACTAAGTATGTGTTTGGAAAAAAAGAAAACTCAATCTACAAATCTATCTCTATAAATAATAATGACAGCTGAAAAGTATGCTGGGCATGAGCCCTTAATAAGGTTTCTATTCAATGCCTTTATAAATCATACACTGATTTCAAAATGAAATAAGGCCCTTTGTGTTATGCTGTGATTTTCAATATTATGAGAACCAAAGGCATATATCCACTGAATATCCATGGTGGATTCTGTGCAAGTCATTCTGCATATACAGCAAGCCGAATCTATTTCAAGACAAAAATCCATTCACCAAAGTTACCTTCATGAATTTTAGGAAATGTGTAACTTTAAGCAATGCTTACAATATGCTAGATTGATTAGCATTTTAAAAAAAACCTTGAAATTGCACTTCATTTTGAACTTTGAATTTTTTAACATGTGAAACTAAGCACACTCTTTCTATGCTGATTGCATCAGGTATTATAGGCAAAGGAGCAAAGAGGGTCATTAGCTCCTAAAGGAGCAATTAGATAAAAGTGCTGTGATTTATCAAATGTATAATGTAAGATGCTTTAGAAGGGTTTCAGTCTGTGCAAAACAAAAACAAATCAAAATAATAATGTTGTTATTGAGTGCCATTGACTTGGTTTTGACCCATAGAAATCCTGTATAGGGTTTCTGAGGAGTGTCTGGTGAGCTTGAGCCAACGACCTTGTGGTTCAAATCAACTTTGTAGTCCAGTGCATTAACCCACACCAGGATTCCTTAAAGGAATGCTGAGGCTATTCAGTATCTGTATTCTATAGAGATAGATAGGTGATAGAAAGATAGATGATAGATAGATAGATAGATAGACAGACAGACAGACAGACAGATAGATGATAGATAGACAGACAGATAGATGATAGATAGATAGATAGATAGATAGATAGATAGATAGATAGATATTGGTGGTTGTGCTGTCAAATCTGTTCGGACTCATAGCATCCTTATATATGGTTTTTGAGGAACAATTGGTGAGTTTGAACCACTGTTCAAACAAAACTTGCAGTCCAGTGCTTATCCTACAGTGCAACACCAGAACTCCAGAGAGATAGATGTTGTTATTAAGCGTGAGTAGGTTCCAACTCATAGCGACCCTGGATAGGGTTTCCGAGAGATGGCTAGTGAACTTGAACTGTTGACCTTGTGGCCCAAATGACTTTGCAGTCCAGCTCATTAACCCGCAACACCACACTAGGACTACGTATAGGGTTTAGACAGACATATATAAAGTTCCTTTCCTGCAGGACAATATGCTATATAGGGCAATTTAAAGACGATTTCTTACTTCAAGAATATGGTCTTTTTAGTGCTGATGCATATGCCAGATTACATAATTTAATTTTATGACCTGAGTTCCGATGTATCATCCTGTTTCTATAGGTAGCCTTTCTAATGCAATAGATTCTAACATGAATAACTTTTTACACCTGAGAAAGAACTCCTGTAATCTGAGAATTGTGGAGGATATTTCAAAGTTAATAACAATCCCACCCAGCCAGAAGGACAGCATTCCAGACTCTAAGAATTTCCTTCTAGGGAGGCTTGAGAGTCTCCCCAAGCCACTTAGCATCAAGAAGATAGCATGTGATCAGAAAAGTGAGGGGTGAAAACACACCACTTATTTTGACTTTAAAAGGAAGGATATCATTAGAATTTAAGTAAACAATAGGTAAGATTTATTCTCCAGAATTGGCAGATACACGCCCAAAGGCAGAATAGGAGAATGGAGCCAGGGTGTGTGAGGAACCAGCTGTGGGAGGGCCAGGGTCAATAGGTCAGCACAAGAGGTGCATTCAACTTTGGATGAGGGCTTTCTTTTCCTTTGAGACAGAATTTGAAAAGAAAAGGAAGGAAAACCAAACTTAACAAATTTATTTGTTGAACTAGCCACTTGGTAAGGCGCTCTACAAAAGTCATTACAAGCATCCTGATATAAATAGTATTCCTCATTCCACAGATGCTTTTCAATGATTTACCTGCTGCCACTTTGTTAATAAATGACGAATACTCTTTTTGGCTTCAAACCCTTTTCATCACATTGCCTCCCAGCGAAAAAGACCAGGGGTCAGTGTAAACATTGTAAGGATAGAAAAACAAAGTGGAGGTTGAGATTGGCAGCAGCGTACTTTTATTATGATAATTAAGAGGACACGGAGCTGGAGGTTTAAGGAATGTATAGAGACTTTCATTGATTCTGCACAAACTAGTCTCTAATGCAGTTTTGCTTTAGTATGGCAATTCTACTCCATTGCTGTTGAATCAATTCCAAATCATAGAGCCAGAACTTACTGAAGAGCTGTGTAGAAACAAAACTTTGGGAACAAATTTTAGTTGCTATGAGTCAGAACCGACTTCACAGCACTTAACAACAACAAATCTTAATAACTATATATTTTTTAAATAGCATTGGTCTTGAGACTTTCTCTTGTCATTAGTCTATAAATGCACCAGAAAGCATTATAAACATATGAGAGAGCCTCTGATGAATTTTTCCCCACATAAAAAAATTACATTTTAAGATATAGTCATGTGGCGTTGCAGGTTAATACACTGGATTGCAAAGTCAGTTTGAACCCCAGGGTTGGTGGCTCAAGCTCATCAGCTGCTCCTCAGAAGCCCTATCCAGGTTGCTATGAGTCGGAACTGACTCAAAGGCACTTAACAACAACAATAGCTATGGTGCAAATGGTTAAGGAATTCAGCTGCTAACTTCAAATTTGGAGATTTGAGTTTATCCAGAACTTGAAACAAAGACCAGATGATCTACTCATGAAAAATCAGTCATTGAAACTATGGAGTACAGTTCAAGCTAGATTGCAAAGTCAGTCTGAACCTCAAAGTTGGTGGGTCAAGCTCACCAGCTTTATACTTGATCCCTATGGGTCGGAACCGACTCGACGGCACTTAACAACAACAACAAAAATCTACTCGACGGCACTTAACAACAACAACAAAAATATATATATATTTGTTGTTGTTGTTAAGTGTCGTCGAGTCGGTTCCGACCCATAGCGACCCTGTATATATATATATTCTTGTTGCAGTTTAACCAGATCCACCTGTTTTTGTGATGATGGAGGAGTGTGTTAGGATGCTGATGGTAAATGAAGGAATTATTAAGAAAAACAGTAGCCTGAGAAGACCTTTTGCCACGTCAGGACATAATTCAATATTGCATATTTTCAGCAAAGAGATCCAGGAGCCTCAAATGGGAAAGGCAGCAACAACCTATGAGGGCTGAGCCATAGGTCAAGGTAACAGTAGTGACAAACAGGAAACATACTCTTATTCTATACACAGACATAGTGAAGGCATGCTGGGACCTCTGTGCATGGACTAGTTGGCAAGAAGAGGAAATACGAACTGTAACTGTGAAAACTGATCCTGCTATGGCCCTGGACTCCAAGTAGGTAGCTAAGAGCCCAAGTACACAGTCAAAACTGGGTATGGCCAACTCAAGTTTGGGTCTACCAAAGGAGCTACCAAATACAGAAGAAGTGGGATTCTAGACATTTCTGAGACTCTTTTATTCAGGAGAAAAGAAGTATCATGAGTCCAAGTGATCAACCGTTAAAAGGAAGAGTGTAGACAAAGCAACAGGGCCAGGCAATTGCAAGCTCCAACTAAGAAGAGCTGAGCAGGATGGCAGGATCCAGCCAGCCAACCAAGCTGGGATTTAAGAAAGGGCTTCAGAGAACTAATACATTCAATAAGAGACCAAAGCACAAACACAGTAGTATAGAAGAGGATAGTATAGTTGCAGGTAGGATAGAGAACATTTTCATATTTCTGTATCTCCCAATTACTTCTGCAAGATTGATTCCAGATCTCATCTGCTGAGATTGTGGAGAGAGGAAAGGGTGGACAGAGATTCCTTAGCTTCACTCTGTTCTGGCTTGATTTGCACAGGTACTAAGCCATACTGAGCCTTAAGAGGAAATGTTCCACTGAGTACAGAGGAGGGGAACTGAGGAATGTGGGGATAGACCGATGCAATAGCTTGAGTTCTGTTACCTGTTAAGTGTGGGTAGGCAATAGCCACAGCCTGCAGGTAAACCAACAGAGTTGTTGGGACCTAGGAATGTGACAAATTCATTAGGTTAGGAGCTCAGGCAGCTGTGAGAGAGGTCATGCCAGGTCAGTGGTCATGGCATCTGGGGCTCAGAGCATCTTCCACAGTGACCCTTCAAAGCCTGGGGTTATGACACCAAATTAGGTGGCACATTGAATATCCCAGTTCACTAGCCAACCAGTGATCCCTGAAGAACATACGAAGCAGGGTCATCCTATGTTCCTCATTCCAGTTCCTCTGCAGGGCTTACTGAGTGAGCGCCGGTTTGTCCATCTTTTTTTTTTTTTTTGCTAAGCAATAAGCATATTTAAAAATAAATAATTATTTTCAAACATCTAATATGAACTGTACATAGTCAATGAAAATAATGATCTTGACCAACTTCTACACATTTTCAGTCAGTAATATTTGAACATCATAGATCCTTCTTGCAGCTCACTGTATCCGTACCCCCCACCCATAATAGGCTCCTGGGAAGATTTTTAAAACTAACCATTTTGACCAGCCTTACATATAAACATCAGCCTGACAGTTTGGGGAGTTTACTAAAGCAAATGCCTATTTCAAGAACTTTCTTTTTTAATTTGCCAGGCAGTCTCAAGTCTCTATAGCTTTTTAAAGAAACCCATGCTGGCTGGTACTAAGATCTCCTGAGGGAACCTCCCTGTTTTCTGGGCAATCTCCCTGGGAGATAGCACAATCCCCCTCAGGAGTGGGAGGGCCTGGATGTGGAGAGTGGGTTTCAGATCTTTCCTTGGCCTCAAGAAAGCTGCTGATGCTGCAGACATGGAGAAGGTGTTCACGCTTCACTGTTCTCTTCATCCTCCTGTTAGTTCTCATCACAAATTCACACACACACACATATACACACGCACATTTTTTTTTAACCTTTTGCAAGGCCAAATTGAGTCTGTCACTTCAGTCTAATCAATTAGAATCACATGCATAGATGCAAGAAAGCAACCTAAGAAATGGTGCATTAATTATGTCAAGATGACCTGGCCAAAATAATATAAACGAGTACAGTATTCAAGGCAGACAAGTATTTTGAAAATGAAAGCAGAGCCTTCCTTTTCTGAGGACAAAAACGTAATAAAGTCCTGGCGTGGTGCTGTAGGGGAAGCACTGGACTGCTAACTGAAAGGTCGAAAGCTCAAACTCATCAGCCGCTCCTCAGAAACCCTATACAAGGTCACTATGAGTTAGAACAGACTGGACGACACCTAACAACAACAACCAAAGGTAGCAAAAAGAAATAGTGGAGCCTTGAACTAAATTGTGAAAGGAGAAGAAATCAAAAAGTAAGGTAAATGAGTCCATGTCTAAGTTAGACTGGAAGTTAAGGAAAACAAGGAGAATGTGAAAGAGACCCAATGCTATGAATCAATACCAAGCAGTGGACAGTGTTGAGCTAGTGTAAATTATAATTTACACAATCTCAACATTGTGGTTAGAACGCCAAAGACACTTATGTTCCTGCAAGGAAATAGATTTTTCTTTCAAAACAGATTAGTTAATGTAGAAAGGGATGGGAGAGCATGTTAATTCTGTAATTAAGTCATTTTCCAAATCTGAAAAACATTAAGTTATTACCTTATTAACATTTTGACTTCAGTTTTTCTGGATTTCTTAGAATGTGAATAGAAATAATCCTTCAGGGAAGACATACTATGAAATTTCTTGTGCACATGTGAGTTCTGCCACCAATCAACAAACTAATGAGATCTTCCAAAGGGCTGCTGTGGACACCTTGATGCAAGCCATACTGTGGGAGGAAATGGGCTGAAACAAGATGCTGCTACTCCGAAATGGCACTCATGTGATTGAACTCACTTTGCCAATGTTCTCTGAATTGGAAAGGACTATCATGGATCAGCTCTGGTAGCGTAGTGGTTATGAATCAGGCTGGGAACCGCAAGGTCAGCAGTTCGAAACTACCAGCTGCTCTGCGGGAGAAAAATGAGGCTTTCTGCTCCCGTAAAGATTTACAGCCTCGGAAACCCTGTACAGGGTCGCTGTGAGTCGGAACCAACTCCACGGCACATAACAACAACAACAACAAATCATGGGCCAGTATAAAGAGAGTTAATAGGGGAGTAAGGAGCTCTGGTAGCATAGTGGTTACGAATTGGGCTGTGAACCGCAAGGTCAGCAGCTCGAAACTACCAGCGGTTCCACGGGAGAAAGATGAGGTGTTCTGCTCTCTTAAAGATTTACAGCCTTGGAAACCCTGTGCAGGGTCGCTATGAGTCGGAACCGACTCCATGGCACTTAACAACAACAACAACAACAAAAGTTTGTTGAAGTTATCAATGGCATTTGATGCAATAAAATTGGGTTCTAAGGGAGTTAGCAAGTTAGAAGGTCAATAGGGCATTACCCTGAGAATTGGCAGATTAACCAGCACTTAAAACAAAATAAAACAAAGCCAAAACAAAAACAAGCAAAACTTTGGAAGGGAGAGAGCATCTCATAGCCTTGTGAAATGCATCTGTTCTTCTAGGAGCTTTATTTCCCAAGACCTAGGCGTTAACGCCCTCCTTTACTCAACCTTGACTATTGTTATAAAAACTAACATTGCTATGTTACTGCATTCAGTGTTTATAGATCACCTTAGAGTCATTTTCAGGATAAAATCTTTAATCCAGGTAAAACAAAACAAAATAAACAGTTTTGATTTTAATTTGAAAGAGAGCAAAGCAGCAAGCCTGCTTAGCTGTAATCATTGCAGTTGCTTTGGGCAGTGCAAAAATATAATGTCAACATATTGTTCAGCAAAAGTTGCCAAGACAGTGCCAGACTCCTTATGAGACAATTAAAGAATAAATACAACCTGAAAAGAGCACAGGGTTTGGCACACTGGGTGGTCCAGAGTTCACGCAGTTTGGTCATCTGTTGTCAGCACGATCTTGACCAGGAAGGAAGGCCTTGGCTGTCCTTCCTAACTGTAGGATCTTTCCCCAACTCTCTTCATCACACAGTTGGGCTTCAACTTTGTAGGGTTCTTAGCAAAATAAACACCTTAGTGGTCAGGAACAACTCTGCCATTCACAGATCTGTTCAAATCCTCCCCCAAATTCATTTATATAGTTTTCCATTCCTACCTCCTGAGGTCATGAGTTCCACTATGAAACTTGCTATGGAAAGTGTAAGCCAGAAGTTGAATTTTTAGTTTTCTTCTATAAAGTAGATGTGGTAGAACTGTGGATTTGGCATTAGTCAGCTAACTTAAGGATTAGTGGTTCAAACCCACCAGACATTCCTTGGGAGAATGATGAGGCTGTCTGCCTCAGTCTCAGAAACCCTAAATTGGTTCCCTGTGAGTGATAACCTACTTGGTTGGCTTTTTGTTTTGTAGGAAACTTCATTAAACTACTTCAAAGCACTTTTTAGGGCAGTAATACATATTTTAAGTCCTCTTTGCTTCTTAATAGCAAGGTTGTATCAACTGTATATCACAGGTTGTTCATAAGTCTTCCTCCAATCCTGATGTCACATGCTTGTTCGTATAATTCAATTTCTCAGATTATTTGTTTAGCATACAAGTTGAATAAATTAGCATACAAGTTGAATATGATGAAAGGATATAACTATGGTGCACACGTTTCCTGATTTTAAATTATTCAGTGTCTCCTTGTTCTGTTCTAACGACGGCCTCTTCGTCTATATACAGGTTCTTCATGAGCACAAATAAGTGTTCTGGAATACCCATTCTTCCCAATATTATCCATAGCTTGTTATGATCCATACAGTCAAAATACCTACAGATGGAGATTGAAGACTACAGTCTTCAGTATGGATTGAACCTCAATGTAACAAAAAAGCAAAAATCCTCACCACTGGAGCAATAAATAACATCATGAAAAATAGAGAAAAGAGTGAAGTTGTCAAAGACTTCATTTTGCTTGGACCCACAATCTTCTCTCATAAAAGCAGCAGTCAAGAAATCAAACAACATATTGCATTAGTCAACTTTGCTGCAAAAGACCTCTTTAAAGTATTAAAGAGCAAAGATTTTAGTTTGAGAATCAAGGTGCACCTGACCCAAGATATTTTCAGTTGCCCCAAATGCATATTAAAGTTGGACAACGAATAAGGAAGATCTTAGAAGAATCAATGCATCTGAATTATGGTATTGGGGAAGACTATTTAAAAGTATCATAGACTTCGAGAAGAAAAACAAATCTATCTTGAAAGAAGCCAGATGCTCATTAGAAGAAAGGATGACGAGATTTAGTTTCTTGGTCTTTGAACATGTTGTTGTGCGGGATCAGTCCCTGGAAAGGAACATCATGCTTGGTAAAGTGGAAAATCAACTAAAAGAGAAAGCCCCCAAACAGGATAGATTCACACATTGGCAGCAACAATGGGTTCAAATATGCAATGGTGAGGATGATGCAGCACGGGGCAGTGTTTCTCTCTGTTGTTTATCTGGTTGCTGTGAATTGGAACTGATTCAAGGACACCTAACAACAACAACAATGCATATTTGGAAAGCTTAAAGAAACTTATCTGAGAAGAAATACAGAGTCCTAAGAGAATTAGAAATCCAAAATTTGCGTCTCCCATTCAAGGGACCACAAAACTTAAGCTCTGGAACTTGGCTGATACCCCTTCCCCCAGGGACGATCCCAAACCCAAAGCAATCGCCATGAAGTAGGTTCAAGCACATAGCAACAACAGGGTTTCTGAGGTTATAAATCTTTTCGTGAGCAAACAGCTTCAGTCTTCTTCCTCAGAACAGCCAGAGGGTTTGAACTGCTAACCTTGCAGTGCCGTAAAGCACCACTAGGGCTCCGTAGCAACTATTCCAAACCAACATATTAAATCCACTGCCATCAACTCAATTCTGATTTATAGAGACCCTGTATTAAATTTGTAAGGCTGTACATTTTTACGGGAGCAGAAAGCCTCATCTTTCTTCTGCTGAGTGATAGGTGGGTTTAAATTGTTGATCAATGCTTATCTTACAGTGCCAACAGAGTTCCTAACAACTATCCCAATACCTGGCAAATGGAATAAATGCGTATTTAAACTATATCATTCAGGTCTAGTTAGTTAAACTATATCAATCAGGTAATGCTTTGATTTAAAATTTTCAGCGTTTTCCATTTCTTTAAATAAAAAATCCTGTTATTATCTTAATCTACTTCATTTTTTTTTTCTCACAGCTGCTATTACTTCTGACATTCTGTGTGGACTTGTCTGTTTATTTCTGGCCTGTCTCTTCCACTAGATTGAGTTCATGAAGACAGTACTTAGTCTGATTGTTCAAACATTGTGTCCTGGATGCCTAAATAATGCCTGGTCTGTAGTATGCACTCAATATGAATTTATTGCTAAGGGTGAGAATTAAGTTATGTACATATTATCACCAAACCAACATTCTCAACTTGAGAAAATACATACTAGCAAAAGGGCAACAAGGCCAGGGGTCAAACTCAGAGTTCAGTGACGCTAGCCAAAATCAGATGACAAACTCTGCATCCCTACCACCTACCTTACTTTCTTCACAGTCCTCTTGCCCAACATCTTTTGCAATGTGTAGCTCTTATTTCTATACCTTTATGCCCAGCCATTCCAGAGCTTAAAGAAACTGATTTTTTTTTTTTTTTAAATAAGCTAATAAGATAAAATACAGTGTTCTGTTTCTTTCTGTTCAGTAATCGGACAAGACAGAAATATTCTAGTGTTCATACTGACAAATTTGTTGCTATAGTAACAATAACAAGCATGATTTCTTATGAAGGAGAGAAACCAGTTTTTTCAGTAAATCATCAGTAAGGGAGTAAGCAATCCTGGTGGCAGAGTGACTAAGTGCTCCACTGAAAAATGAAAGGTTGGTGGCATGAACCATCAGCTGCTCTGTGAGAGAAAACACATAGTCATCTGCTCCCATAAAGGTATCACCTTAAGAAGCCCTATGAGGCAGTTCTACTCTTTTCTGTTACATTGCTGAGTAAGAATCACTCTCACGGCACACAACACAGCAAGAGAACAGTCTTTGTTTTTTATATTTGTAATCAGCGTAGTGGTTGCGAATCGGGCTACGAACCTCAGGGTCAGCAGTTCGAAACTACCAGCTGTTCCGTGGGAGAAAGATGAGGCTTTCTGCTCCCGTAAAGATTTACAGCCTCGGAAACCCTGTACAGGGTCGCTATGAGTCGGAACTGACTCCATGGCACATAACGACAACAACAACAATTACTCATGCAGTAAAACAGATTTAGAAATCTCAATGAACAATCAGTATAGATGTTTAATATATTTAAAAAAAAATTTTTTTCCCTTGATGTTTAATTTCCCCAAAATGTCTTGATTTAGGAAAGGTACTCTTCTATCAGTAAGTGGAAGATAGCGTTACCTTCATTGTCTGTTGTTGTTAAGTGCTGTAGAGTCGGTTCCGACTCATAGCTACCCTGTACAGGGTTTCCGAGGAGCAGCTGGTGAACTTGATATGCCGACCTTGTGTTTTAAACTGACCTGACAGTCCAGCATTCTCTAGCGCCTTACAAAACAGAACCAATCAGTTTTATTTCTATCTTACAGATAGGTAAAGTATCTCAGCCCAAAATGAAAATGACTGACCCAAATGACTAGAATTGAAATCAAAGTGGCTCCAGTTAGAATGCAAAAAATAGTATTTAAAGCTCTGCCTATGTGGTCCGTTCTTCTAATTACACTTGCCTTGGGTTTTCATTGACTTTAAAAATAGGGAGTCTCAACATAGATGCCTATTAGGAAGATGACTAACCAGTGAGGAGAGTGGGAGTGATTGAAGAGAAGGTGAATGTTCCTGAATGTTTGTGTCAAACTGGATTCTTTGAACTAAATGCTGTTTTAGGAAAACTATGCATAATGTTTGGATATGAATCTGAAATATATTCTAGAAAATTAAAATCACTTAAAACATTTTTCTAGAATATATTTCATACTCTTTAGGGCATAGGCAAATTCTAATAATGAGTGATATTTGGCTCTGTGGGTTAAGCATTAGGCTACTAACTGAAAAGTTGGTGTTTCAAATCTACCAGTCACTAAACAGGAGAAGATAAGACTGTCAACTCTCCTAAAGACTCACCATGTTAGAAACCCGAGGGAGCATATCTAGTCTGTTTTATAGGGTCAGTATGTGGTGGAGTCGACTTGGCAGCACTGAGCGGTATTGAAGTAGTATATGACATAAAAAAATATATTAAAACTTCTATTTAAGAATGTTTATTATTGACTTTTATAATCACAATGAACAATTTATAATTCTCCCTTTTACCTTTCCTGCCATATCTTAAACTTTTTGAGGACCAAGCATTCTTTAATTGTAGCTAATACAAAAATGCATATGAGTTATTTTCTCAAATATATTTTGAAAGTAGTTTGTTTTTATATTTCTTGAACAATTATGTTTAATGAGAAACTATCATTACTGCTCTAAAGTAATAAACATTAAAGAACTGGACACTGATCAAAAATAAGAAAAATGAAATGTATTATTTTACCACTGTGGTAAAGTGAATTATGGTTTTGTAACTCCCACTAAATGAATGGTTGTTAACACGCAAATAAGATGTATGGAAGTCTAACGTGGAGATTGATTCGTTTTGCCATCCTGCTAGGTTTAAAAGGAGAGGTCTCAGAAGGAGAGACAGAGAATCCCAGGGCCATCTAGAAAGAAGAGGCATGAGCAGAGAGAGCATTTGTGTGGCTGCAGCAAAGAGAGACAGAGCAGCGGACTTCTCAGCCCACAGGCAGGAGGCTGGCTTGCAGAATGTTGTTAAGTGCCGTTGAGTCCATTCCTACCCATAGCAACCCTGTATAGGGTTTCTAAGGAGCAGCTGGTGAGCTTGAACCACCAACCTTGCAGTTCAAACGATTTTGCAGTCTGATGCGTTAGCCCACAGTGCCACACCAGGACTCTGGTTTGCAGAATAGACCTTTTGAAATGTTATCTGCAATGCTAAAGAAACTTTATAACACTGGTGGGAATAGGGCAGAGGCCTAGGGGATGTGTGCCTGGCAGACTGAGGTATAGCTGAGAAGAATTACTCCTAATCCGAGAACCATTGTACCCTTAGTAGTTTCAGATCCTGTATTGTACCCTGTTCACTTTCCTAAGAAATCCTATAATCATGAGTATTGGCTGTGAGTTGTGTGTTGCTACTACAACCGATTTTCTAACCCAGCAGAGAAGTAGGAGTGCTGAGAGGTGTGGGTGCGGATGGTTGGTGTCAGAATAGGACAAAGACATTGAAGGGTTGAGGCACGTCTGCCTTCCATCTCTAAGGAATGGGTCATGGGCTGATTTTTAATCAGATTCTTCTTCCCTCTTGTGAAGCCAGAGAGAGTCAAACATGGTCTCCATGCTGTTTTTTGCAACCTCCCAGAAATGACTTGCACTAATAAAATTTTAGTAGATTTACCTGTTTTTCTTTGCACATTTCATTATAATACTTGACTGTATCTTTTTGAGCTGCCCTTTGAATTTTTCTGTTCACCTCTTTTACTTCCTCATTTGTGAAGTAATGAGTGAAATTAGTCAATCACAAAAGGGTAAGTATTGTATGCAACCACTATTGTAAAAATCAATAAAATGTTTTCACACTAAAAAAAATAATAATTTCTTGGATAATTTAAAGTGATTTTTTAAAGAAAATGAAAGAATGGAATAAAATATTACCTTCTTCAGTAAGTTAAAGATTTTTTTAAATATTCATAAAAATAGTGGAATAATTTTATTACTTTGTTGTTTAACTTAATGTGCTGTCGAGTCAGTTCCAACTCATACCGACCTTGTGTAGGGTTTACAAGGCTATAAATCTTTGCAGAGGCAGAAAGCCTTATCGTTCAGTGAAGGAGCACCTGGTGGGATTGAACTGCTGTTCAGTGCTTATCCAACAGAGCCACCTTGCTCCCATTTATTACTTAAAGGGTGTCAAAGGTTTTCATTTAAGAATAAAACAAATCAACCAATGACAAAAAAGCAAGAAATGAAATGACTCCTGAAAAATAATACAGCAGAGGAGTTGCTGTTGTTAAGTGCCTTTGAGTTGATTCTGACTCATAGTAACCCTGTATAGGGTTTCCGAGGAGTGACTGATGGGTTTGAACCAGTTAGCAGCCCTACAAGGCTTGCCTACAATGCCACACCAGGACTCCACAGCAGAGGAGAGGTATAGTGATATGATACAGTGCCAATGCCTTGGTGATGCTGGCAGTAATTGTGGTTAGGGCTTTGACTAGGGACATGGTGAAAAGAGGGACTCAGAGAAGCTGAGGGCACCACTATATTAGGAGCATGTACAGATTGCTGAAAAGGGAACACGGGAATGAGCAGCTCTGTGGCTTTATTTTCCTGGGGCTTCCTTGACAAAAGGACAAGGGGAGTTGATGTAGAAAGAATAGGGAATAAGACTCCATGGTGTTTGAGTCCATTCTGGCTCATGTTGGTTCCATGTGTTACTCCATAGGGTTTTCTCTTGTATGTAATTTTTATGGAAGCAGATCACCAAGACTTTCTTTCGCAATGCCTCTGGTTGGGTTCAAAGTGCCAATCCTTAGGTTAGTAGCCCAGATAAAATTTCTTACACCACCCAAGGACCTTCTTGGTTAAGCAACACTGTGTCTTTTCTTCCTAGTGGGGCCTCCTTGACAAAAAGACAAGCTGCAATTGAGGTGGGAAGAATAAGGGGATGTTGTTGTTGCTGTTGTTAAGTGCCATCAAGTCAGTTCCTACTCATAGGGAGTCCAAGGAGCAGCTGATATGTCATGGACAAAAAAAATTTTCCCAGTCTGTGCATTCTCTTTTCATTCTTTTGGGGATCTCTTTTGATGCATATAAATGTCTAATTTTAAGGAGGGCACAGTCATCTAGGTTGTCTTCTGTTGCTTGTGTGTTTTTTGTTTTGTTTGATCGTGTGTTTATGCCATGTATCATAGTTCATAACTTTGTCCCTAATTTTTCATTGATGATCTTTATAGTTCTAGGTTGTGCATTCATGAATTTATCTTAGGTTTTTGATACATGTTGAGTTCATTTTCTATATGATGTGAGAAATGGGTCTTGTATAATTCTTTTGCAAATGAACACCCAGTTTTGCCAGTACCATTTGTTAAAGAGTCCAGCTCTTAAATTAAATACAAATACAAATATTTAATAATATAAATTAAGTACAAATACAATGGCACCACAATGTCTCAGAGACAGCAGAAAATTCCAATAAATCTTTGATGTAAAAAATTGAATAGAAGCTTGTGGCATAAAAATAAAAGTTTTTTTCTCTCTTAGCATTTAAAAAATTATTTATGAATTTATCTTATGAACATAAAAAGAATATATTTCATCATATTTAATATTAATGTTTGGGTGACCAAGCCTCCTGGTTTTCCTGGGACTATTATGCTGGTATATAGGAGTCCTGCTGTGGCGCTGTGGGTTAATGTGCCTGACTGCAAAGCCGTTTGAACTGCAAGGTCAGCAGTTCAAGCTCACCAGCTGCTCCTCGGAAACCCTATTATAAAGGGTCGCTATGGGTCAGATTCGACTCGATGGCACTTAACAACAGAAACATACTGCTTTTAGCATTGACAGTCTCATGTCAAGCGACATCCTCAGTCCTAGGTAAACTGGATTAGTTTGTCCCTTTCTATATTATTCAGTCAGAGAAACTGTATTTATCAAAGTACAGATGTACATGAGCACCACTCATCTGTCAGTTTGTTGTACTGTGATGACTGTATGTTGCTGTGTGATGATGGAAGGTAGGCCATCAGTAATACCAGCAGTGTCACCCAGGACCAATAAATAAAATTATGATAAATGTAGAAAAGATAGAAGTTGTCAAAGACTTCATTTTGCTTGGATACACAATCAATGCTCATGGAAATAGCAGTCAAGAAATCAAATGATATACTGCATTGGGAAAATCTGTGAAAGACCTCTTTCATGTGTTAAAAGAGCAAAGATACCACTTTAAAAACTAAGGTGCACCTGACCCAAACTATGGTATTTTTAATGGCCTCATGTTTATGTTTATTGATCCAATAAACAACATTCTTATCAACAGAGAAAAGATTGAAGTTGTCAAGGACTTCATTCTTCTTGGATCAACTATCAACACTCATGGAAGCAGCAGTCAAGAAATCAAATGACATATTGCATTAGGCAAATCTGCTGTACAAGACCTTTTTAAAGTGTTGAAGGGCAAAGACGTCAGCTTGAGGACTAAGGTGCGCCTAACCCAAGCCATGGTATTTTCAATAACCTCATATGCATGTGAAAGCTGGACATTGAATAAGGAAGACCTTATGGTATTGGAGGAGAATATTGAAAGTGCCATGGGCTGCCAAAAGAACCAATAGATCCATTTTGGAAGACGGGCAGCCAGAGTACTCCTTGGAGGCCAGGGTGGCCAGGCTTTGTCTCTCATACTTCAGATATATTGTCAGGAGGGACCAGTCCTTGGAGAAGGATATCATGTTTGGTAAGGTGGAGGGTCAGAGAAAAAGAGGAAGACCACCAATGAGATGTATCGGCCAAGTGGCAGCATCGATGGACTCAAGTGTGGCAACAATAGTGAGGTTGGCCCAGGATCAGGCAGTGTTTCATTCTGCTGTGCATAAGGTCGCTATGGGTCAGTACCAACTTGATGGCACCTAACAACAATGGCAACATGTATATGTGAAAGTTGGACAATGAATAAGGAAGACTGTAGAAGAATCCATGCATTTGAATTATGGTATCGGTGAGGAATATTGAAAATACCATGGCCTGCAAGAGGAAGAAGTCTAGCCAGAATGCTTCTTAGAAGCAAAGAAGGTGGGACTTCGCCTCTCGTTCTTTGGACATGTTGTCAGAAGGGACCATTCCCTAGAGAAAGACATTATACTTGGTAAAGTGAAGGATCAATGAAAAAGAGGAAGACACTAGATAAGATGTATTGACACAATGATAGCAACAGGCTCAAGCATAACAACCGTTAAGAGGAGGCACAAGACCAGGAAGTGTTTTGTTCTGCTGTGTGTAGGATTGCTATGAGATGGAAAAGACTGGAGGGCATCTAACAACAATAGTCATGATGCTGGTGATATTATCTGTTATTGTTTTTGTCACTGAAATTGTTCTGACTCATAGCGACCCTGTATTGGGTTTATGAGAAGCAGCTGGTGGGTTTGAACTGCTGACCCAATGATTAAGCAGTACAATGCTTATCCTACAGTGCCATACCAGGTAGCACTATCTAGGGAATGAATAATACTTTACACAAATCAAACATTTACCATTTACTTACTTTGTGGTCAAATTTGTATCAAAAGCAATAGTAGACTATTAAAATTATGATAGAAGATGTTTTTAGTTCTCTATATATTTATAATATATAAATGGAGAAAAAATTGAAGTTGCCAAAGACTTCTTTTTGCTTGGATAAACCATCAACACTCATGGAAACAGCAGTCGAGAAGTCAAACGACATATTACAAGAGGAAAATCTGCTTCATAGGACCTCTTTAAAGTGTTCAAGAGAAAGCATGTCAGTTTGAGGACTAAGCTGTACCTGACACAAACCATGGTATTTTCAACAACTTCAGAAACATTTGAAAGTTGAGCACTGCAAAAGGAAAAGTGTAGAAAAACTGATGCATTTGAGGAGGAGAATATTAAAAGTACCATGGAGTGCCAAAATAGTAAGCCAATCTGTGTACATCCAGAATGCTCCTTGGAAACCAGGATGGTCAGACTTCATGTCTCATATTTTGAGCATGTTATCGGGAGGGGCAAATCTCTGGAGATTGATATCATGCTTGGTAAAGTGGAGGGTCGGAGAAAAAGAGGAAGACGCTCAACACAGTGGCTGCAGAAATGCGCTCAGGCTTAGCAATGATTGTGAAGTTGGCTCAGTGTTTCATTCTATTGTGCATATGAGTCAGTTCCAACTCGATGGCAACTAACAACAACAACATCTTTACAAGAATATTTGATCTGAAAAATAGTTTATAACTGACAAAAGTTCTTGTGGCGATTCTTCTAATTTACAAAAGTTTCATTTTCCATTGCTCTTTTGTGTCTGACTATGGTTGGTTCCGATTTAAGCAAAAGCTTGGGCAATGCCAGACGTTTGTATCTTTAAGATATGATTTTTCCTCTTTTCAAAATCTTTAGCATTTTGGTCTAGACTATACATAGTGTACCATACAATACTAAAGTTCTCCAGAGATGCTTCTCTATATCTCAAAGCAAGAAGTGAGAGGTCTCAGGGAGAGTGCCCTAGTTTGGTAATGCCTTTCAGTAGATAGTAAGCTATCTTTAAATGTTTTGTTTAAAAAACACTTTGCTAGCATTCAGTCCCCAAACTATCCTTGCTAAGTTGAACTTCTATATATTTGTTGTTGTTAAGTTCTGTGGAGTAGGCTTCCACTGACAGTATAGGGTTTCCAAGGCATTGTAAACCTTTTATGGGAACAGAAGTCTCATCTTACTCCCACAAAGCAGCTGGTGAACTCGAACCACCAATCTTGTGGTTCATAGGCCTGTGCTTATCCTATGGAGCAATCACACTTCTGCATGTAACACTATGTAATTTGATGACTGCCTCTCCAGCCCATCCTTGGATTGAAACTGTAAGTCACATAACTATCAACATCTTGATGCACAAGTCATATTTTACTGATGTGAAAATTCATTACTGTTCCCACACAGGGCACAGACACATTTCAAAACAGAAAAAATGTTTTATGACTTAAGAAAAACAAAAAACATACCGACATCTTTTTATCTCTTACTAGTTTATAGAATGTGTATCCAGGAAATCCAGAGTCCTAATGCACACTACCTGAATCTCTGAGCACTGGAATATTGTTTTGACAAATTTCACCCATTCTGTATCATCTGTGGGAGTGTCATATGTCTGAATTTCATATAATTTTTCCCTTGGAAGGCGCTGACACATTTTTATCTTGATAAAAATATCAAATTCCAATTAAAAAAAAATCATTGGCAAAATATAATTTTGAATTTAAACACAGGCATGAGTTTGAATGGTGACTAGCATAATTACCATGGCCCCTGTCTTTTATTATTATTATTATTAGAAAACATTTAAAGAGAAAAACTATATCATCATGCAAAGAGATTTTGGAGTTTGTTTTTATACTTCAGATTCAAGAGACACCAAAAGAAATGCCCCAATATAAATTAAGTTGAATATTGTTTCAATAGATTCATTAAAAAAAAAAAAAAGAACTCTCCAAAATACATTGTAAATAACTAGATTCCTGAAAATGTACTCAGTATGTAAATAATATGTAACAACTAAGTTGGCTCCATATGGCTGTTAAAGGATTTGAACTTTCTTTGGATTGTTACTTGTAGCTACACAAAATAAGATTACATATGATATCAAGTTGTAGCAAGAAAAGTAATGTGGCTTCTTATTTCATCACCTGGACTTTCTATTCAATTAGCTATGGATATAAGATTCAGCTCTGCTACTAACTAACTGGCCAACCTTGAAAATTGTAACAGATCTGTCACCAAAAAAACAAACCCATTGCTACTGAATCAATGCTGACTCATAGTAACCCTGTGAAATCCTTACCAACTACAGTCCCCACTACCTACATTGGCTCTCTCTTGAGAGGAAGGGAATTAGTATCTACTTTTCCCTATCTCTCAATAGAGCTTTATTCACAGGAGCAAAAAGATGGAATCACCTAAATGCACATCAATGAAAGAATGGATCAACAACTGCTTTTCTTTCACCAGGATTCACAACTGCAAGACTAATAAACCCATTCTTGCCTATGTAGCTATCTTCTTTGAGTGCTGACCTATATATGAGTACAAGCCCATCTGGTCACACATTCTCATTGTAATCTGTTTATTTTTTTCCCCTTGACATGTTCATCCAAATCTAGTGTCCTTTGAACCACCTTTATTTCAGTTATAAATATAATACACCTGGTGTGGGGTTGTAGAATAAGCACTGGACTTCTAACAAAAGGGCTTGGGGTTCAAATTCACCAGTCACACCACAGAAAAGCTATAATCATAGGATCACTATGATTCAGAATCGACTCGACAGCACTTAACAGCAGCTGGACATCTGACGTGGTGCTGTAGAGTAAACACTGGACTGCTAACCTAAAAGTTGACAGTTGAAACCTACCAGGAAACCCTATACAAGGTCACTAGGAGTCAGAACGGGCTCCCCAGCACTTAGCAACAACAGCCACATTGGACATGTCCATCTGGAAATTCCCCAGACTTGTCAATTTTGAAACATACCAACCTGAATCATTTTTCACCTTCCACTACCTAGCAACTCCCCTTTCCATTCCCTCTCTAAGCCTGTCCCTCCTGACGTTTTCTCTGTTTTGATTAATGTCTCTGCTATCCATTCCTTTTCCCAAGCCCAGTAGGAACACAATCCTTTCAGGTGTCTCCTCCAGGAAGTCTTCTGTGAACCTCAAGACTGGTTCAAATGAGCCTCCCCTATGATTCCACAACCACCTATGTATTTTATTCTCAGAATTTTCCTTGTGTGTTTATTTTACAAATTGTTGTTGTTGTTATTAAGTGCTATTGAGTCGGTTCCGACTCATAGCGATCCTATATAGGGTTTACAAGGAGCCACTGGTGGTTTGAACCACTGACCCTGCACACAAGGACCCCATCTTTCAAATTATTCCGCTTCATTTGGCTCATGGCCAAATTCTTTGTTTTGCTTTTCCCAACATTCTGTGTCTGACACATAGGAGGTGCTCATTCAAAGTTTATAGTATTAACTTCTCCTTCTCCCTCAAGCCCTACATACCAATCAAGAACTAAATTATCTCTTCCCTACTTCCTTCCCATCTCTCTTATCAATTCCTCTTCTCCACTCCACTACTGAAGCCTTAGTTCAGGCATTTATCGTTTCTTGGTTATACTAATAGCCTCTGAACTGGTTTCCAATGTTGTAAATCTTTACAGGAGCAGCTGGTGGGTTTGAACTGCTAATCTTGTGGTTAGTGTAGGTGCTTATCCTACAGCACCACCAGCACTTCTTCTGTTGCTGTTGTGTGCCGATTCGTTGGTCTCAACTGATAGC
>NW_006408616.1:6252322-6265565 GCF_000296735.1 Chrysochloris asiatica
AGTGAATAAGGAAGACCGTAGAAAAATTGATGCTTTTGAGTTATGGTGTTGGAGGAGACTATTGAAAGTGCCATGGGTTGCCAAAACAACCAGTAGATCCATTTTGGAAGAAGTGCAGCCAGAGTGCTCCTTGGAGGCCAAGATGGCCAAACTTCGTCTCTCATACTTTGGGCATAATGTCAGGAGGACCAGTCACTGGAGAAGGATATCATGTTTGGTAAGGTGGAGGGTCAGAGAAAAAGAGGAAGACTTCCAATGAGATGGATTGGCCAAGTGGCAGCATGGATGGACTCAAGCATGGCAATGGTAGTGAGGTTGGCCCGGCATTGGGCAGTGTTTTATTTTGCTGTGTATAGGGTCGCTATGGGTTGGTACTGACTCAATGGCACCTAACAACAACAACATGTATAATAGGGAGTCCTGGTATGGCACTGTGAGCTATTGCATCAGGCTGCAAAGTCATTTGAACTGCAACATCTGTGGTTCAAGCTCACCAGCTGCTCCTTGGAAACCCTATACAGGCTCACTATGGCTCAGAATCGGCTTGATGACACTTAGAACAAAAAAATATAATAAAGTCTCATACATATGTCATACACATATATAGACACTTGCATATGGTACTTTTGAGTGCATGAATATACATATAAAATATACTTTTTATATTTATATCTTATACAAATATGGGGCCATCTATTATATTATAATTTATAACCTGCTTTTTCATTTAATTATATACACATACATATTGTAGGTATTGTTGTATATACATACATACATATATATGTATGTTTGTGTATGTATAGATGTGTGTGTATTTGTTGTTAAATACTGTTCAAACTGACCTTGTGGTCTAGTGTTTATCCTACAGCTCTATGACATCAAGTCAGTTCCAGGTCATAGTGACCCTGTGTAGGGTTTCTAAATCCTAATGAGAGCAACTGCTGCATTCCAACTGCTGACCTTTCAGTTAGCAGCCCACTACACCACCAGGTCTCCTATACACATGTATGCACACTATTATCTGACTGACTACATTTGATAAATTTCTGTACATATAAGGGAGCCATGGTAGTGTAGTGGATTATGAGCTGGGCTGCGAACTGAAAGGGCAGCAGTTCAAATCTACCAGTTGCTCCAGGGGAGAAAGATGAAGTTTTTTGTTCCTGTAAAAGTTTACAGCCTTGGAAACCCTATACGGGATCTCTGCGAGTCTTAACCAATTTTGTGGCATACAACCACCATGTGTATCTATTAATTTTAAGCTAGTACTTAATTGCTGGAGCCCAGGTGTGGCACTGTTAGATAAGCACTCGACTACAAGGTCATTTTTAACTGCAATGTGGGCTGTTCAAATCCACCAGCTGCTCCTTGGAAACTCTGTACAGGGTCGATATGAGTCGGAACCAACTCAATAGCACTTAGCAAAAACAACAATAACCTAATTACTGACCTCAACTATGGTATTTTCAATTGCCTCAGAAGCATTGGAAAACTAGGCAATAAATAAGGAAAACTGAGTAAGAATCGGTGCCTTTGAATTACAGTGTTGAAGAATATTGAATATATCATAGACTTCCAGAAGAACAAACCTATCTGTATTGAAAGAAGTGCAACCAGAATATTCCTTGGAAGCATAGCTGGCAAGACTTCATCTCAAGTACTTTGGACATGTCATCAGCTTTCACCAATCCCAGGAGAAGGATATCATTCTGGCAAAAGCAGACGGTCAGTGAAAACCAGGAAAACACTCAGTGAGCTGGACTGACACAGTGGCTGCAATGATGGGTTCAAACATAGCAATGATTGTGAGGATGACACGGGACCAAAAGATGTTGCCAAAAGAACCATTAGTACGTAATGAACAGTTAGTAATAATTGTACGTAGTGTCACTATGAATTGGAACTGAATCTACAACACCTAGCAACAACAACAATAACCTTATTATTAGATATTTAGGTTATTTGTCAAATTTCTATGACTTAATCTCTTAAAAAGGACTTTCGTTAGTCCATATATATGAATTAGTAGAAACCAGGCACACAGGTTGATGGCTCTAATGCAGGCCATATTTCAGCCCTAGTCACTATGACTAAACTGGACTTGGAACCACAAGGTCTTCAGTTCAAACCCACCAGCTGCTCCTCAGGAACCCTATACAGGGTTGCTATGAGTCAGTACCAACTCAATGACATTTAACACCAACGTTGCAATGTATCCCCACATTGTTCACATCTCATACTTGGCAGTCCTGACCTTACATTCCCAATGTAAACAGGAAACATTAACCAACAATAAGCACAGAATCTCTCTTAGGATGGATAGATTTTTTTATTTTTTTTTAGTTTTTCAGCCATTTTGTATTCTCAAGATTTGCCAGTAGTATGTAAAATATCTACATCTTGTTTTTATTAACTGCCATCTCTAAGTTTGTTTAAATTCTCTGTGAAAGGATTTCTTGCAATTCCTCAAAACTTAATACAACACTATAAACTTTGTAGGTCACAGATGCATTTAATACTCCTGTATCTCATGTCATCATGAAAGTGTCAGTGATTAAAATACCCAGAAGTTGTCTTTTATTTTTTTCTTCCTCAACTGAAAATTGAAAAAGCAGTCTTGTGTTCTGATTCTTCATTTTATATTTCAGACCAAGGAAATTATTGTTCATAAAATCCCACAAGAAAATAGCAATAATGGCGCTCACCAGCCCTGAATGTAGCCATTGTTCATGGAAACATGACTGTCTTTATGGGTAAAGTGATTATATATTATTATTATTTTAGCATAAAAAAGGATTAAGTGAGAGTCTCCATCTGCTTCTGTTAAAAACTCCCTTTGGAGAGACTGAGGAGGCCAATTACCCAGGAGACAGTGGGTTCTGACCCCTAACCCTGCTCCCTTGTTGTTGTGTTCAGTTGTCTCCTCATGGGCTCCAACTGAAGCTCTTCTGATAAATGTGCTATTGTTGATCTCTTCAGAGAGGAGCTGTTCAAGAAAAGGGAAGATTATTTACAAATGAGTAGGAAGATGTTCCAACAAAAGACTGAAATGGAGTAATTAGCTTTTTTCTATTGACGTACCTTGTGTGCTGCTGCCAAATCTGCGGGCTGTTGTGATTGAGGGAAACAATGACTTTTCTGATTCAAGGCAGTCACCTGCAGCCACTGACCAATCATGGCTGAGGCCACCCAATTTTTGCCCCCTGGGAGGATGTGGTGGGAGTGACTGCAAATTTCTTAGGAAATCTCTCATCTTATTAAAATCTTGAAATTGCAAAAGTTCTTGAATGAGAAGATTTCATAAAATCGTCAACTCAAAGTGAACTAATTTTTATTGTTTTAAAATTTGATAAAACTCTTTCAACTTAGACAGTTGAGAGATTATGGTTGGGGTAAAATGATTATATATATATTTTTATATATAAGAGGTATTTCTATGATCTAGAATGTTGTTGTTGTTGTTAAGTGCCATCAAGTCAGTTCTAACCCATAGCAACCTTGTGTAGGGTTGCTAGTGAGCTTGAACTGCCAACCTTGCCATTCAAACTGATTGATTTTGCCGTCCAGTGCATTAACACACAGTGCCACATCAGGACTTCCTGATCTTGAGTGCTGCTCAGGAAATTCTAGAAATGTCACATTGTTGGTATCCTGGTGAGGTTGTTCAGAAATCTCAAAACTATGAGGAAAATCTTCTTAAGCATGATCAGTGCTGTATGATTTTGAACAAGAAAGGGAGGCCATGGGTTTTCTGTTTCTGAGGTATCCATTTGAAAATGTGGATAGCTGAGAGATCAAATGGGAGCATCTAGGAGTGACTCTGGTTGGTTATAAGTGTGACCTTGACTAATTGCTGTGTCTGAGAGACTTGACTGTCATAAGGAATGTGGGTCTCTTCATTTTTGTCTGGAGGAGATATTTGAAGAAAGGGATCAGGTGGGTTTGTTGCAAGTTGAGAGAATGCTTGCATGAAAATGGATGCCACCAAGTGAGGGAAAAGTTAACTTCAGGAGGATACTGAAACCTGGCCAAAGGATCGATTTCAAGAATATAAGTAGATGGCTGGAGGGAAGGACAGGATTAAGAAGAATGAAAAGCTGAAAAAATAAGATCTACATTTTGAGACCTTTCTAGTGACATGTAAACTCAATGTCTTCTGGTGTTTCTAATTCTTTGTCTCAGGTCTAGTTAACTTTCTTACTCCTTTAGTTCCCTGACTGAAAAAACAATGCCCTCAGGAAGCTTTCTGCCTCCAGCCTGAATGAGGTGCCATGCTCTGGTTTCTCTGGCCGTCCTGTGTCTTTTCTCTCATCACAAGGTGTGAAACAGCCTATCTGGTAGACACTAAGTCACATGAGTTCAGTGATATCCTCACCTTGCTGACTAGTGTGGTCTCAGAACCCAGAACAATGCCTGGTGCATAGTCTGTGTTCCAAAGTATGTTGAGTGAATACATTTTGGAGAAGTACAGCAGTCATAAGCAGAGAGCAGAGCCTCATCAAAGAGGAGCAACTTTGTAGACAAAGCATAAGGGTGGAGTATTGGAGTTGTCCCAGAACTTAAAGAAGCACTGCAGGTGTGAGGCAATGGCAAAAGGTAGGGCTTGAGGGACAAGCACGGTTGAACACAGAGGGCCCTTTAAGTCACATGAAACAGATTAGAATTATCGCTGAGGGAAATGTGCTTTATCCTGTAGTGCCACACCAGAACTCCTTATAGTGATTACTGTTGTCAAGTGCTGTGGAGTCGGTCCAGATCCATAGCGACCCTGTATAGGATTTCCAAGGAGCCGCAGGTGACCTTGAACCACCAACCTTACAGTTCAAATCAACTTTGCAGTCTAGTGTAGTAACCCAAAAAACCATACCAGGACTTCTTATATTGATTGATTGTTGTTGTTGTTGTTAAGTGCTGTCGAGTCGGTCCTGACCCATAGCTACCCTGAACAGGGTTTCTGAGGCTGTCAATCTTTACAGGAGCAGAAAGCCTCATCTTTCTCCTGCAGAACAGCTGGTAGTTTTTAACTGCTGACCTTGCGGTTCGCAGCCCGATTCGTAACCACTACACTACCAGAGCTCCTTTTAGAGGGTAACAAAAAAAAGAATGTTGCTTCTCTTCTTTTTTTGTTATATTGATTAGAGGATAACAAAAAACAAAAAATAAAGGAAAGAAGCAACATTTTTAAGATAGGGAAAATAAAAGAAGTAACATTTGTGCATTTTTGTAAGTTCATTTCCAGGCAGGATGAAGTCAGTGTGCTTGTGTAATATCCAAGAGGCAGTGAGGCATGTTCATCTGGAGAGGTCAGATGAATACATGAGCTGCAGACACAAAGCAAGTGGTCACTGGCATAGAGGTGAAATGGAATTACTACAGATATAGAAATTGATAAGGTTGCTTAAAGGAGTATGTAAACTAAGAAGGCAAGGCTCAGAACCCTGAAAAACAGAAAGCTTTTTTCAAAGGAGAGTGTAAAGGAGTCTATAAAGATGAGTAAGACAAAGCATCATGAAAAATAGAAGGAAATTCAGGAAAGTATCATGTCACAAGTCAAGGGAGAATGCATTTCAAGTAAAAGGAGTAACAAAACAACAAATTCTGTAAGTTGTTAGGTTAAAAACCAAGACATGTCTATTAATTTAACATCAAAGAAGTGATTTGATGAGAGAATTTTCAAGATAGAAGCCATTTAACCAAGAAGCAAAAAAGAAGTAACAAGGTGAACGTAGACAAATATTTCAAGAAGTTTTAATAGAAAGGGACAAGTCCTCTAACAGTGTGCAAAGCCCTTACACATTCAGTCTTTATAGGAAGAAATAATTGGCTGTGGGCTAAGGGAGAGTAAAGAGACAAACAAACCTCTAAGAGTCATGGATAACTCCAAGGCCTTAGAGATGGTGGTTCTATAGACAGAAAGTGGGAAAAGGTGAGCCTTAAAGTCTGGTATGTTTGATGATATTTTGCCATGAGAAAAATAGACAAAAGGCAATTGGGTTGGCTTTGGCAAAATCCCTTAGCTTCTGCTTATCCTGGAATGTTTTGATTACACCATCGTATTTGTACAGCTTTGCTGGGTAGAGGATTCTTGGGTGGCAGTTTTTTTTCTTTCAGGGTTTTATATATCTCTCCCCATTGCCTTCTTGCCTGCATGGTTTCTGTTGAGAAATCTGAGCTTAATCTGATTAGCTTGCCTTTGTATGTTATATTTCTTTTTTCCCTAGCTGCTTTCAAGATGCTGTCTTTATCTTTGATTTTGGAGAGCTTGATTATTATATGTCTTGGTGATTGTCTTTTAGGGTTAATCCATCCAGGGGTTCGTTGAGCTTCTTGAATGCTTATCTTTTCACTTCTCAGGATGTTAGGACAATTTTCTTCCAGAAGCTCTTCAACTATCTCCTCTGTGGGCTTGTGTGATTGTTCCTGTTCTGGAATGCCAATAATTCTTATGTTATTCCTCTTCATGTTATCCAACATGATTCTTAGGCCTTCTTCTGATTTTTTTTAATCCTTTTTTGTGTTTGTTCTTCTATCTTAGTAGTGTTGAGAGATTTATCTTCTAGCTTACTAGTGCTAGTTTTTATCTCTTCAATTCTATTCCTTTGCCCTTTCAATGTATTGTCCATTTCTGATATTCTATTATTAATCTTTTTGACCTCTTTCTGTAGGTTTTGAATTGTTTCCAATGCTCTATCTATCTTATTTGATTGTTCCTGTAGCACTTTCCTGACTTCAAATCAAGTATCAATGCTATCTGCCCTGTGCACAGGGTAGATAGGGATGGGCAACTTATGCATTAGCTATCTAAAATGAGGGGGCAATAAAGGCACAAAGTGACTGGCTTACAAGGTTTCAAGGAGGAGCTTAGTTTAAGAGTGTGGGAGGAAAGAAAGAGTTCCCACTGAATAGCTGTCATCTTATCTATATGGGTCTGGTGAAAGGAGATGGGGATAAGATTCGTAAGATTCAATAGTGAACAACTTATCATGACTAATCATGACTGTCACACTTGTAAAGGTAGAAGTTTTGTAACAAAAAAATGGGAGTGGTTGATCTTATAGTCCAGAAACGGAGGCCCCTAGGACCATCAAGAGAAGAATGCACAAATAGGTGTGGGACCTTATCCAGAGAAGCAGCAGTGCCAGAGATGGAGGCAGAGATGGGGGCATGGAGAAGGGGAGCAGCTAAGGACTCTAGATTCATCAACTAAGAAGAGAAGGACTAAGAATTGGTGGCCAGGAGCAGACTTGCAGAATGTGCCCTCTGGAGATGTAAATTATTATACATGCCGGAGTGGGTTTTTTGTTTGTGTGTTTTTTAAAAAGCTAAAGTTGATAGAGAGAAATACTTTCAACTGATGGTATATGGGGGGGATTATAATCAATGTAATGAAACAAATTATATGAATTGTTGAATGTGAAACTGATGATGTGCCCTGTAAACTTTCACTCAATCCACAATAAAAACTTTAAATTAAAAAAAAAAAAAAAAAAAGGCAATTGTGAAGGGAAAAATGAGCTAATGGAAGAGTTTTGGCAAAGATGGACATTTATATGGTCACTATGAGTCAGTACTGACTCAATATTACAACAAAATAGTGTGGTGGTTATGAGTCAGGCTGCCAGTTATATGGTCAGAAGTTCAAAACTACCAGTTGTTCCATGGAAAAAAGAAGAGGCTTTCCGCTCCTGTAAATATTTACAGCCTCGGAAACCCAACGCAGGGTTGCTAATGAGTTAGAACCGACTCTACGGCATACCAGCATCACCATATAGTAGTAGGGGATCCTAATGTGGCACTGCAGGGTAAGCACAAGACTGCTGACCTCAAGGTCAGAAGTTCAAACTCAGTTTTAGTAAACCACCTTGCTTCTTATTTACTTAAAACCTAATGATGTGATTTTCTTCAACAAGAGTGAGCTCTTCCAGGGTAAGGATATAAAATGAGAACAGAAGAAGAAGTGCAGTCTGTGGGTAATTGTCACCCAGGAGCTAGGTGCTTGTCTAGCATGGACAACTGGAGAAATGTATCAGTTCTTTGCAACTATTAAATAATTTCTAAACAATCCTGAGTATGGAGACTAGACGTGATTATTAAAGGCGAGTTAACACCTCTCTCCTCAAACTACACTCAGATTGTGCAATACTCCAGACTTTGCAATTTAAAATTTGTTTAAATGAATTCAATTGCTTTCAGCATCTGCTGTAAAATACAGTATCTGTGAACACAGTGGATTCCCCAACATCGGTAACTATTTTCTATAATGAGTAAAATACGAGCGATAGAAGTGTAGAGTTCATTGTAGGTTCACCATCTGAAGGAAAGCCGAAAGATGTGCTATGTTTAGGGACTAGCCAATAAAATGATGACTGAAGCTTAGAGGATACAGAATTCTATATTAAAAGCTAAACCTAAAACGGTGGGTGGAAGACAGATCACTACAGGTCTAATATATTCCAAGCAGTTTTAGTTTCATGCTGTAGACAATGCAAAGTCATTGCTATTTTGTAAGTAGGGAAATGGTGGACTTAGATCTCAGTTTAGGAGATGCCTGGATACCAAACCCACCAGCATTGACTGGATTCTGACTCATAGCGACCCTATAATGTAGGACTGCACCTTGGTTTTCCAAGCCTGTAAATCTTTATGGGAGCATACAGACTCATCTTTCTCCCATGGAGCAGCTGGTAGGTTTGAAATGCCATCCTTGCTTTTAGCAGTCCAGTGCTTAATCCTCTATCCCATCAGGACTTTTTTTACCTGGGTACAGTAGGATAATAAAGATATTTAACTGAATGGAAAAATGATGGCAGAAGACTAAAGGAGCAGCTAAATGGAATTGTTACTATCTGGAAGATAAGGTGGAAATTTCTCATTCTATGAAATCAGAATTTGAATTTGGCCAGCCATTTACAAAAATTGTTAAAGCAGGAAACTAAAACGGATGCATACCTACCTTAAGCATTATGAAATAAGACTTACGTGAGTTAAATTAATCCAATAACTGGGTAACAGAATGCCAATGTTTGTTGTTTTCTTTATCTTCCAATTTTTTTTTTTTATATTGAAGGATTATAACTACTAGACTCAAAAGAATTTATTTTAATAGTTTGATGCATGACATTGGTATTAGTCTATGATACAATGATCCAGAACAAATGAAATGGAATGTTATCAAAAACACAGGTGGAAAAGACCGTTTTCAAGGCGGTAAAGACACTTCCCCCATTGAAAAAGGAAAATAGAGAATAATTGAAGAGTTAGAGACATTTTGAAGTGAAGGTAAGTAAGAGAATTTGAAGAAAATCTCATCATTTGGCTTCTATAAGTTTTAAGTAAATTAAGAAACAAGTTGGTTTACTAAAACTGAGGAGGAAAGAGAGGACTACAAGTTTGTGAAGAATAGGCATGTTTCTAAAAGTTAACATAATGAATTGTTGTTGTTGTTGTTGGGTGCCATAGACTCGGTACCAACTCATAGCAACTTTATGCACAAGAGAACAAAACACTGCCCGATCCTGGGCCAACCTCATAATTGTTGCCACGCTTGGACCCATTGATGCTGCCACTTTGCCATTCCATCTCACTGGGGGTCTTCCTCTTTTTCTCTGACTCTTCACCCTACTAAACATGATCCTTCTCCAGTGACTGGTCTCTCCTGACAATATGTCCAGTATGACAGATGAAGTTTGGCCATCCTGGTCTCCAAGAAGCACTCTGGCTGCACTTCTTCCAACATAGATCTATTGGTTCTTTTCTCATCCCATGACACTTTCAATATTCTCTTCCAGCACCATAACTCAAAAGCATCAGTGAATAGGATAAGATTTAATTTGAAATTGGTAAAAGTATTTTCAAAGAGCCTGGGGGTTGAGCTGTGTTTGTGTAGTATAGCCAGTTTCCATGCTATGTCCCATGGTTAACACTTAACTATATGGGAATAGAGGCAACATTTAAAATTCACCAGGCAGGTAGGTTTCAACAGTTAATGTTGTTGTGTGAAGTGCCATCAAGTAGGTTTTGACTCATAGTTTTTGAGGAGCAGCTGGAGGGTTTCAACTGATGACCTTGTAGTTATCAGTCCAGTGCTTACCCTACAGCACCACTCCAGGATGCCTCAAGAGTTAATATAGAGTAAGGAAATGTGAGATACCCCTAAAAACTGATTCTTACTCTCTGTCTCTCTCAGGTAATTATACCACCATCCCCTTGGATGAATCCTTGAAATCATCCTAGATTTATCTTTCTCCTTAATTAACTCACATCTATTCTATCACCAAGTCCTGTCCACTTTTCCTCCCAATGCATCTTTCATCTTATCGTTGGCACCTTTTTCCAAGCCACTGTTATCCTAACAATTGAATTGGCCTATAACTACTCCTCCACATGTGTTCCTCCTCAAGGTAGAGTTGTTGTTGTGAAGTGCCATTGAGTCATTTCTGACCCATAGTGACCCTGTATAGGGTTTCCAAGGAGCAGCTGGTGAGCTTGAACCACAAACCTTGTAGTTCAAACAACTTTGCAGTCTGGCGCATTAACCTACTTTAAAACCACATCAAGCATTGTTTTATCACTTAAGATTTTTCAAAGGCTTCTGAATGCTCTGAGGATAATGGCCAAAATTTTCAATATGTACCACCAAGTTCTTATAATCTGACCCCTGGGATATATCTAGAGTCTCTTGGCACAGTCCTTCTCCTGTATACCTATTCCCTGAACACATGGACCTTCTTTTTTCTCCTTAAAAACATTCAAATTATGAGTGATTAACAAAGACAGAAAGGAGAACCTAAAAAACCAAACTCACTGTCACTGAGTCACTTCCAACTCCTAGGAACCCTATAAGACACAGTAAACTGATACAGGGTTTCCAAGGCTATGAGTCTTTACAAAAGCACACTGCCACATCTTTCTCCTGAAGAATAGCTGGTGGGATCCAACTGCCAACATTTCAGTTAGCACCCTAGTGCTTTAACCACTGCACTACGAGGGCAGAACAGAGAGGAATCATATAATCAAATGTCACAGACAAGAGAGATTGTTCAGATAAAGCAGAGGAATTCAATGTTAGAAAACTGCTGAGATTTTTCCCTATACTTGATATAAGGATTGTTTTTGTTAAGTGCCATCGAGTTGATTCTGACTCAACGTGACCCTACAAAGAGTTTCCAGGGATGTACATCTTGGCAGGAACATAAGGCCTCATTTTTTCCCCACAGAATGGCTGGTAGATGCCAATCAGCAATCTTGTGTTTCAAAGTCTACTGCTTATCCTACAGAACCATGGTCTTCTCCAACACAAGAAAAAAAGGAGAGACCTCTATTTGAAAATATTGTGATTCAAGTGGGGTCATCAAAGAAAAAACAAATTTTAGTCAACTGGATCTTTAGTTTTTCATTAAGTTAATTTGATAATATCCTAAGTCAAATATGTCTATGTACAGTTGTGAAAAGACTGAGGAAGACATTTAAAAGGACTCTTATGATTTCATATAATAGAGCAGACCCTCTTTCTAAGATGAACCACAAGTATCCACAAAGCTTAATTTAACTTCCATAAAGCTAGGAAAGATTCTCAGGCCTTCTTTTGCATCATTATAATATAAAACTTAGAATGTTCACTGAAGGAAAAAAGAAAGACTCTTGGCAGAATGGAGAACTCAGCAATGACATTGTTGGTTGACACTCAACAATGACTCCAAGTGAGATCACCACATCAAATGGGCCATAGCTATTTTCAAAGTTTCCCACTTGATGGGTGGCTCAATCCTTGCTGAGCAAGTTACTTCGGCCTCATGATCACATTATAAAAATTAAGTGCTCTTAATCTATTTTTGTAGTTGTGATGTCGTGTTGTGGATTAATGTGCCAGACTGCAAAACCATTTGAATTGTAAGGTCGGTGGTACAGGCTCACCAGCTACTCATTGGAAACCCTATTCAGGGTCACTATGGGTCAGAACTGACTCAATGGCACTTAACAACAACAACAATCTATTTTCAGGAGGCAGGGTCACTAAAGAATCACATCTCAAACAGAATGTTGGCTTAGCAACATTCCTTACTTTCAGGAATCATGGAGAAGGAGCCCCTTCTGGCTACTTTAAGTAAATGCCACAGTTCTTTTCAGAATGTTATAAGGGCATCCACCTGAATTGCTGTCATTTAAAAGAACAGAAATTTTCAATTATCTGTTCAAATCATGATTCCCAACCCTTGTAAATAATTTTTCTACTTACATAATTGGTATCCTATCCTGAGCCTAAACTGGGGTCCAAACATGCTAGATGTGTGTTTCCTAAAGTACCTTTTAGAGAATTTGGAAAGATCAACTTGACCAAGAAAAACATTAAGACAGAAATGATTCTGAGTGAGGTTTAGTGTCTGTCCTTAACATCATCTCTGCTTAGCCGTCTCATGAACTCATATATAAATATGTGTGTGTGTGTTAGAGAGAGAGAGAGAGAGAGAATCACAAAGAAAAATCAGAAACATCTGTTTTTACTAAGCATTCCATTGATCCTTGGCTTAACCTGCTTTGACCCCTTGCTAAGACACTGTGACCCATAAGGGTGTGCAGGGCATCTCCTTCTACCTCACTCCAGATCTTGGTGCAGCTTTTGCACTGTGAAAATATCAGAACTTTAACAACATTGCCCAGTGTGAGATCGAAGGTAAGAGGACACACTTGGTGGGAGGGAATGTCTCAGAAGCTTTGAGAGCCTCTCGCTCAACATTTAAGAACTGAAGAAAAAAAATCAAGCCTTGGCTTGCAATACTGAAGGATTCTATGAGTATTCCAGAACACTTAATTGTACTCTTGAGGAATCTGTACCTGGACCAAGAGGCAGTTGTTTGAACAGAACATGGGAACACTGAATGTTTTAAAATTAAGCAAGGTGTGCAACAAGGTTGTATTCTTTCACTATACTTATTCAACCTGTATGCTGAGCAAATAATACAAGAAACTGGGTTCTATGAAGAAAAATGTGGCATCAGGATTGGAGGAAGACTCATTAATACCCTGCGATATGCAGATGATACAACTTTGCTTGCTGAAAGTGAAGAGGACTTGAAACATTTACTGATGAAGATCAAAGAGAACAGCCTTCTATATGGATTACATCTCAATGTCAAGAAAACAAAATTCCTCACCACTGGACCAATAAACAACATTCTTATCAACGGAGAAAAGATTGAAGTTGTCAAGGACTTCATTCTTCTTGGATCAACTATCAACACTC
>NW_006408616.1:6272572-6273948 GCF_000296735.1 Chrysochloris asiatica
CTTCAAAATTTCTTGGCAGAGATGAGCGAGTGCCTCTTGTGCTGCCTCACTTTCTTGAAAGATTTCAATTTTTATTCCATCAATTCCTGTTGCCTTTTTCTTTGCCGATTCCTTCAATGCACCTTGTACTTCCTCCTTCAGTATCATTGTCTCTTGATCATATGCTACCTCTTGAAACGGCTTCTTATTAAAATAAAATAAGCAAATATAATAGATATAGTTTGAAGGACATTCAAAATTAATGGTATATTGAATAAACCAAACTAAACCCATTCCCATCAAGTATTTTGATTCATAGCAATCCTGTAGGACAACAGCAGAATAATCCTTCAAGTTTTAGGAATATGGTCAAATGTTAGCAGATGGCAGAGAGGGGACAGATTATTTCAGGTTTATTTTCCTTCTGATTTTATATTCAGGAGGGTGACCATTTAAAGAAAAGAATATAAGAAGCAAAGTAAGGAGAGAACTGAAGGCCAAGTTAGCTGAGGAGATGGTAAGAAGACTCTTTGTAGTTGAGTGCCTAGAGTAGATTCCAACTTATCAGAACCCCACAAAAAAGGGGCGGGGGTTCTTGATAAAAGAAAGTATTTATGATGGTTTGGGGGGAGGAAAAAATGGCTCATGTGCTAGAGGTAGACATTCTTTGACATGGGTGAAAGAACAGGCAATATACAACTGGAGGGAGATTGGCAGAGGAAAGATGGGGATGGCGGGAGACACAGGAAGGAATGCAGTGGTTAAAGTGAATAGAGGCAAATGCTGTGAACTGTTGGTGCATGGAGGGAATTGCAACCATGTAAGGAGCTCTGGTAGCAGAGTGGTTACAAATCGGGCTGCAAACCACAAGGTCAGCAGTTCGAAACTACGAGCTGCTCCACGGGAGAAAGATGAGGCATTCTGCTTCTGTAAAGATTAACAGCCTCGGAAACCCTGTGCAGGGTCGCTATTAGTCGGAACCGACTCCACGGCACATAACAACAACAATGAAGCAAAGTATATGATTTGTTGAATGTAAAACTGATAATCTGCTCTGTAAACCTTCAGCCAATTCATAATAATAATAATAAAAGAACCCCCTCAGGACCAAGTACAACTGCTGCATAGGGTTTCCTAGGCTGTGGTTTTCACTTGGAGTATTTTCTGACTCCTAGTGACCCCACATGTTGTAGAGTAGAACTGCTCCTTGGAGTTTTCTTGGCTATAATATTTATAGAAGCAAATTTCCAGCCATTTTTTATGATAGTATGGGTGGATTTGAACTGCTAACCTTTAGGTTAGTAATTGAGTGTAACCCATTTGCACCACTCAGGGATTATGCTCAATAATTCTAATAATTATTGTTGTCAGTTGTTGTTGTCAGGTGCCATCGAGTC
>NW_006408616.1:6274048-6289186 GCF_000296735.1 Chrysochloris asiatica
ACTAAAAGTACCATGGGCTGCCAAAAGAACCAATAGATCTGTTTTTGAAGAAGTGCAGCCAGAGTGCTCCTTAGAGGACAAGATGGCCAAACTTCATTTCTCATACTTTGGACATATTGTCAGGAGGGAACAGTCGCTGGAGAAGGATATCATGCTTGGTAAGATGGAGGGTCAGAAAAAAAGAAGAAGACTCCCCAACGAGATGGATTCGCCAGGTGGCAGCATCGATGGACTCAAGTGTGGCAACGGTAGGATCGGACATTGTTTTGTTCTGCTGTGCATAAGGTTGCTATGAGTCGGTGCGGACTTAATGGCACCTAACAAGAACAACAACATGAGCAAAGTATGAAATGATGGTGAGCTTCAAAAGAAGACAGAGAGAATACATAGAATCTTTGTACAAAAATGAAACAGATGATGCTCAGTCTTTTCAAGATATAGTGTATGGTCAAGAGCCAGTCATAAAGGAAGAAGTCCAAATTGCACAGAAGGCATTGACAATTAACAAAGCTCTTGGAACTGATGATTGAAATCTTTCAACACAATGATGCAGCACTCATCTATGTCAAGAAATTCGAAAGACAGCTACTTGATCAACAGATTATAAAAGATCCATATTATTGCCAAATCTAAAGAAAGGTGACACAACAGAATGAAATTATCAGGCAATAATATCAATCTCACATACAATTAAAATTTTGCTAATGATAATTCAAAAATGGCTGCAACAGAGGTTCAAGCCAGATTCAGAAGAGACTTGAATCAAGGGATATCTTTGCTGTTTTCAGATGGATCGTGGCTGAAAGCAGGAAATACCAGAAAACGTTCACTTACGCTTTAAGTGACTATGCAAAGGATATCAACTGTGTGGATCATGACAAACTATGGAGAATGATCATTCCAAAACACTTGTGCTCATGAAGAACCTGTACATGAACTAAGAGACAGTCATTCTAACAGAACAAAGGTACATTGAATGGTTTAAAATTAGGAAAGGTGTGCACCAGAGTTGTATTCTTTCACCATAGGTATTCAATCTGTATGATGAGCAAATATTCCGAGAAGCTGGATTATGTGAAGAAGAATACGGCACCAGGATTGTAGGAAGACCAATTAACAACCTGCAGTATGCAGATGAAACAACCTTGCTTGTTGATGAAAATCAAAGTCCACAGCCTTCATTATGGGTTGCATCTCAATGTAAAGAAAACAAAAACCTTCACCACTAGGATAAATGGAGAAAAAAATTGAAATCACCAAAGACTTCATTTTGCTTAGATCCACTATAAACACTCATGGAAGTGTCAATCAAGAAATCAAATAAGTATTGCAGTAAACATATATGCTGTACAAGACCTCTTTAAAGAGTTTAAGAGCAAAGATACCAGTTTGAGGACTAAGGTTTCTGACCCAAGCCATGGTAGTTTCAATAGCTTCTCATGCATGTGAAAGTTGAACAGTGAATAAGGAAGACCGTAGAAGAATTGAAGCCTTTGAGTTATGGTGTTAGAGAAGAATATTAGAAGTACCACGAACTGCTAGACGAACAACAACAAAAAATTGTGTTGGAAAAAGTATAGCCAGAATGCTCCTTAGAAGACAGTGGCGGGGATCATTCTCTCATACTTCAGACACATTATCAGGAGGGACCAGGCCCTGAAGGATATCATGCTAGGGAAAGTGGAGGGTCAGTAAAAAAGAGGAAGACCTCCCAATTAAATAGATCAACACAGTGGCCGCCACAATGGGCTCAAGTTTAACAAAGACCTAGGCAGAGTTTTGTTTTGTTATTCTATGAATCAGAACCAACTCTGAGGGCACCTAATAACAACAACAATGAAACTTCTTAGGTATGGTGTCAAGAAAATAGGTAAGAACTTTAGAGAGATTCTGAGTATAATTTGGGTGTAATCAATGTAGAGATTCTAGCTGAAACAATGGTTCTGAGAAAGTACATGAAAAGAGGAGGGGAAATGGCAAAAAGCAAAGCATTGGAAATCCCACATTACAGGAAAAACAAAAAGTGACCTTTGTGGGAAATGTCAGTGGTAGGGTCATCCTGGGGAGGTAAATAGGAGATATGGAAAAATTTGTCATCTGTAGCAATAACATTTAGAGCTTAATCTGCAGAATTTTTTTTTGTTTTTTGTTTTTTTGGAAAATGTTACCATTTTTCCATTTCAGAGAAAATGAATGCAGAGTATTAAGTCTGAAACTGGACTTTCAAATAAAGGAAGCAATTTTAAAGCCTTTGTTTTAAGGACATAAATCAGTGAGTAGTTGAGCCATGGAATAATAAATAGCCATTAGCTGATGCATAGCAATGCAAATCCTAGGAACTTTTATTTCTTTTTTTTAAAAAAAATTGTCTGTTAGACACTAGTAACATAGAGTCACATTAATTGATGCTTATAAAGTGATTAATCTTTCTATTCCCGTCCACTCACTTGAAACTTCCTATAAGATGTCTTTGTAAAAAGAGGTATTTTAATAGGGATTTAACAAGGGCTTTCATTTTACAAGATTTTAGAGTGTAGTAGTTTAGCAGTCAGCATCCTAATTCAACACCAGCCCCCTTCCTCAGACATTTTTATGTAGGCTCAGAAGAAATGCAATAAAGTAAGTCCCAACACTAAAACTTTAGAGAGCAGCTGTTCCTTTGTTGTTGACTAAGAAGTAAACAGATCACTGTCATTGTTGTGAAGGAGGGCCTTCTTTCCTTCCCACTACTGTCAATTTAGATTCATAGCTACTCCATGGGGTTCCTCAGATTGTAGATCTTTATGGGAGCAGACACCCTCAACTTTCTCCTGTGGAACTGCTGGTGGATTTGAACTGCTGGTTTTTGGCTAAGCAACCCAATCCTTAATTTACTGTGCTCCCCAGGACTGCTTAAAAGAAGGCCTCCTTGATAGGAATAAGGTTGACATCACTGCAAAGTCCCTCCATTTTTTTTTTCCCCCTGTAAACTACCACTTGACATTTGCCCTATTAGGTCAGATGCTTGGAGATCTGTGTTTAAGTCTTACAATCTCTAGATCCTTTGTCCTTGAGGCATCCTACTGACACCCAGCATCTATCCTCTTGCAGATAGGTATCATAAGAAGGTGATACCTGCAAATGCTGTACACTTCCTTACAAAACCAAGCAGGTCGAGCCTTCTGTAACTTCAACATTGGCCTCACTGTTCATCCATTCCCAGAATTCTCAAGCTCTCAGGAACCAAATAAGCAATGACTACACTGGAGCTCTGGTGGCATAGTAGAAACGAATCGGGTTGCTACCAGCTGCTCTGCGGGAGAAAAAGGAGGCTTTCTGCTTCCATAAAGATTTACAGCCTCGGAAATCCTGTTCAGGGTTGCTATAGGTCAGAACCGACTCTACGGCACATAACAACAACAATAATAACACTGGGTGGTTAATAAAACAAAGCAAACAACAACAACAACAAAAACCTACAGTTGCTATTGAGTGGATTTCAATTCTTGTCAACCTATATTATAGTGTAAGAGCTGGTGTTGTGGTGGTTGTTGTTAAGTGACATCGAATGAGCTCTGTAGAAGTGTGATTTGTAGGTTTTCGGTGGCTAATTTCTCAGAGGTAGACCATCAGGTCTTTGTTCTTAGGTGCCTCTTAGTGAACTAGAGCTGCCAACCTTTTGTTTAGCAATGAGTGTGTTCACCATTTACACCATCTAAGTACTCCACCTATAGAGCTCTGGTGATGTAGTGGTTTAAGGGCTGGGCTGCTAGCTGCAAAATTGGCAGTTCAAACCCACCAGACACTCCATGACAAAAAGATAAAGCTGTCTGCTCCTCTGAAGGTGTACAGTCTTGGAAACCCTATATAATGTTGATATGAGTTAGAATCAACTCAAAGGAATGGATTTGGTTTGATTAAGTACTCCAGCTAGCAATATGTTGTTGTATGCCGTTAAGTTGATTCCAACTCATACATGATTTTCAAGATGGCAAGTGGGTTTGAACTGCTGACCTTGTGGTTAGCAGTCCAATGCTTATCCTACAGTGTCAAAAAGACAATTGTTGTTGTAAAGTGCTGTTGAGATAGTTCTGACTCATAGCAATGCTATATAGGGTTTCAAAGAAAGGATTTGGTGGGCTTGAACCACCAACCTTGTGGTTAGCAATTCAATGCTTATCCTACAGCATCACATCAGGACTCCAAACTAACAATTAATGGACTTTATTTTCCTCGTTCCCTGAAATCCCCTGGCTGTTCTGATAATCTTCTAATTTTCAGGTTCATTTCAGTCCTTTCCAGATGTTGTGGTTGTTGTTAAGTGCCGTCAAGTTGGTTCCAACCCACTGTGACCCTGTATAGGGTTTCTGAGGAGCAACTGGTGAGCTTGAACTGCCAACCTTGCAGTTCAAACGACTTTACAGTCTGATGCATTAACCCACAGTGCCACACCAGGATTCCCAGATAGGAACTATTTAAAGCCTGCGACACCTTTGAGTTTAATATTTATTGTTCCAGGAGATGGTCCCATGGTTTATATAGTGTTAAGAAACACATTGCTGCCTGCCCTGCTTCAGGGTGTGAGGCCCCATTCCTCTTTGGTTCCCCTTTTCTGGCAATGGACTTCCTGCACTCCACTTGCCTTTGAGAATTGTCAGTTCTTTGCTCTTGTCAATTCTGTTATCTGGAAATAGACATTTTCCCTTGCATTCCAGGTCAGAGTAAGATCTAGGATAACCTTAGACAGCAAGACTTGCAGATAAAGACTGGTGGCCTCTCTGAACTTGCATTATTAATTGCTATAGTGAACCACTTGTTGGAGGCTTCCGTGACTCTGAAATTCAATGCTTTTTTATAACCCAGAGATGTCTTTCCTGGCATACTAGGAATTGGCACAGGTCTCCTTGAGCTGGGACTACATTTACTAAGGAGGGTAATGTTAGCTTAAATATATTGTCCTCTGCTCTGTCTTGCTAAGAAGGAAATTTTGGTATGTTCCTGATAGATTTCAAACTATACCACTAACATCTAATGCACTAAACTTTATCTTGGTGACTGTAGACTTACTTTGCTGCTCTTTTCTTAATTGTTAGAGCTAATGGGTTCAAGTGTTGATTGGTTCTTTTTTCTTTTAGGATGTGTGTATTTAGTGCTATTAAATGTCCTCTGGGCACTGATTTTTCTGTACCAAAACAAAAATTTTGTTTGATATGTTGTGTTTTCATTCTCATTTGATTCAAGGAATTTTATATTTTCATTTTTTAATGTCTTTTATTACCCAGTAGCTTTTAAGCAGGGTCTTTCTCAATTTCCATGTAATTGATTTTTTTAATGCTTGATCTTTCTATTGTTGATTTCTAAATTTATAAATTTGTTATCTGAGAAGATGTTTTGTAGTATTTTGATGTTCTAAAATTTACTGAGGTTTGCTTTGTGGACTAATATATGGTCTATTCTGGAGTAGGTTCTAGGTGTACTGAAAAATAATAACTACTGTGCTGTTGTTGGGTTGGGTGCTCTGTATGTCTATGGGGTCAAGTTGGCTGATGGTGTTGTGTAGTTCTTCTGTGTTTTGGTAAGTTTCTTTCTAGTTGTTTTGTCCTATGTAGAAAGTGATATACTAAAATTTTCTACTATTATTATAGAGTTGTCTATTTATTTCTTAAATTCTTTTAGTGTTCAACTTAAGTACTTTGAGGCTCATTCACTGGAAGCATATTTATTATGGTTATGCCTTCTTGTTCAATTGATCCTTTAATCATGATATAATATCCTATTACCCTTCTTGTTCCTTATGCTGGTTTTTGCCTAGGTTGGTTGTTTAGTTGTGTGATGTCAAGTCAATTTTGACTCATACTGACCCTGTTTCTGAGGCTGTAAATCTTTAGAGGAGCAGAAAGTTTCATCTTTTTCCCATGGAGTGGCTGGTGGATTTGATCTGTTGACCTTGTATCAATGGAGAAAAGATTGAGGTTGTCAAGGACTTCACTCTTCTTGGATCAACGATCAACATTCACAGAAGCAGCAGTCAAGAAATCAAATGGCGTATTGCATTAGGCAAATCTTCTGCACAAGACCTTTTTAAAGATATCATCTTGAGGAATAAGGTACCCTGACCCTCCTAGGCAGCCCCGTAGGCAGTCGGAGGCCCAGCGGCCAGAGCTTGAACCTGCAACCCCTTGAGGACAGTGTAAATGTTTTGGTAATGGAATAACAGAATGTGAATTCCTGTAGCCTCTAAATGTCCTTGAAGAATCTGAAAGCAGAGCTGCAGGTGACCAGGTGGAAGGAATCATAGTCAGCAGGGCTCCTGGGGAGGAAGCTCTGTGGAACAGCCCTAGGCTTTGCTGCTGAGTGCTCTGTAGTGTAAAAATGTTTTATTGTCTCTGCAGCTTGCTTTTCTTAGATAAGGTCCATCACACACTAAACATAAAAGTAATTAGAGTCTTTGAAGGGTTTGAGAAAAGCTTTGTTACCTGTTTAAGTTTTTTTCCCCCAAAATTTATTTATATAGAATACCAGCAACAACAACAAAAATACAGCATATTTGCATTTGAATTGATACACTAGGATAAGTCAAAAAGTATCACTGCAAAGTCATAGAACTCTTTAGTAAACAAAAATATCAAAATGTAAAGCTATTATTTCTTGATGGAAATGTTTCCATCTGGGTCTACTGTATGTCTGAAGGTGGTGTTTCCATTTCTCTTGCCCTCCGTCCTCTCAAGAATTCTATGCTTTTCAATTTATACCACATCAAAACAGCAGTTTTGCCATCCCAGAGGATTTCAAATCTTTTAAATGCTTTTTGAGTTTCAGGAACACAGAGAAGTCTGAAGAGGCAAGATGAGAGATGTAGGGTGGATAGGGTAAGGTTTCTCAGTGAAATTCTCATAAACCCTTACTACCCTCCAAGAATGAATAGGGACATTATCATAATGGAAAAACATTCCTTGACACAATTTTCCTGGTCTTTTTCTCACTAAGGAAGTTTTCAATTTTCTTAAAACTTCCTCCTAATAAGTGCCCATGACCATCCTGTGTCATCTGAGAAAATCTATCACGATTACCCATTTGAGATCTCAGAGACAGTTGCTATAAGTAGTCCGGTATGATGCTTAAGATAAGCATTGGATTGCTACCCAAAAGATCAGTGGTTCAAACCCACCAGCTACTTCTTGGAGATCCTATACAGGGGCACAATGAGTTGGAACCAACTTGATAGCACTTAATAACAACAACATAACATACTGAGCTGACATCTCTGTCTTGAATTTAACTGGTCCAGCATATCTCCTCAGAAGTCACTATTTTTATTGGATCACTTGCACCCTGGATGATAGTGGTAAATCCAAGACTCAGATCCAATTACTATTCATTCCATAAAATCATCTTTACTGACTTTGATCTTGATTAACAGACTGATGAACAGAGAAGATAGCTCTTTGAGCTAGCTAATCATTTTGAAAGACTTTTGGCATCCATTGACCCAATGCTTGCTGAGGCCAAGATGTTCACTTAAAGTTGAAAATCCCAAACCATGTGAAATCCCAAGTTCAGTAGCTACTGCATCAATGGAAATTACATGGTCTTCTTCTTCCAGTTTCTAGATTCAGGCACAGTTTCTTCATGAGTTGAACTTCCCAGTCTTCCCTCTCTTGGCTCATTTTTGAGGTCTTCCTGACCTTCTTTAAAATCTTGAGCCACCTAAAAACTATTGTTTTCTGTGAAACAGCATCCCATAAATTTGTTGAATCATTTCAATGATTTGGAAAGATATCCAGTTGAGTTTTTCTTTAAAATTGTGTTTTTTTTCCATGGCACAAAAAAATCCCTATTTTGAAGGTACTCCAATGAGACTAGCACAAGTGTATTACTACGAGATGTTTTCAGCCACTATTTGCAGATACATGTTTCAGCAAACAAGGTTGTATCATCTGCATATCGCAGATTGTTAATGAGTCTTCCTCCAATCTTGATGCCACATTCTCTTTCATGTAATCCAGCTTCTTGAATTATTTGTTCAGCAGACAGATTGAGTAAGCATGGTGAAAAAATACAACCCCGGTGCACACCTTTCCTAATTTTAAATCATTCAGTGTTCACCTGTTCTGTTCAAACAACTGTCTCTTGGTCTATGCACAGGCTCCTCATGAGCACAATTAAGTGTTCCAGAATACTCATTCTCCACAGTGTTGTCCGTAGCTTTTCATGAGCCATACAATCAAAATCTTTGCTTAGTCAATAAAACACAGGTAAACACTTTTCTGGTATTCTCTGCTTTCAGCCAAGATTCATCGGCCATCAAAAGTGATATCCCTTGTTCCACATCCCGGTCTGAATCCAGGTTAAACTTTTGGCAGTTCCCTGTCAGTGTATTATTGCGACCATTTTTAAATTGTCTTTAGGAAAATTTTACTTTCATGTGATGATTTCTGCATTCTATTAGTTCACCTCTTTTTGGAATGAACACAAATATAGTCTTCCTATCAGTTTCCATGTAGATGTCTTCCAAATTTCTTGGCCTACATGAGGACTGCCTCTAATGCAGCCTCAGTTTCTGTAAAGATTTCAATTTGTATTCCAGCAATTCCCAAAGCCTTGTTCTTTGTCAATTCCTTCAGTGCACCTTGTACTTCTTTCTTTAGTATAATTGATTCTTGATCATATGCTACCTCTTGAAATGGTTCAACATTGACCATTTATTTTTGGTACAGTGACTCTGGGTATTCCTTCCATCTTCTTTTGATGCTTTCTGCATCAGTCATTATTTTGCCCAAACAATCCTTCAATATTTAAATGCAAGGCATTATTTCTTTGTTCAGTTCTCTCAACTTGAGAAATGCTGAGCATATTCTTTCCTTTTTGTTTTCTAACTCCAGTTTTTTGCACATTTCATTATATTTGCCTTTGTCTTCTCAAGGTACCCTTTGAAATTTTCTGTTAAGCTCTTTTACCTTCTCATTTCTTTCATTTACTGTAGTATCTCTATGCTGAAGAACAAGTTTCTGAGTCTTTTCTGACATTCACTTTGGTCTTTTCCTTCTTTCTTGTCTTCTTAATAATCTTTTGCTTTCTTCCTCTGTTATGTCCTTGATGTCATCCCACAACTCTTCTGGTCTTTGGTCTTTAGTGTCTAATTCAGCACATTTGTTCTTGAGTTGATCTCTTAATTCAGGTACGATATATTCAAGATATGTTTTGGCTCTTGTGGACTTGTTTTAACTTTCTTCTACTTCAGCCTGAACTTGTGTATGAGGAATCGATGATATGTTGCACAGTCTGTCCCTGGCCTGATGATATGGAGCTCTTCCATTGTCTCTTTCCCTAGATGTAGTCAATTTGATTTCTGTGTATCCCATTTGGTGAGGTTGTGTATAGTCATCTTTTATTTTGTTTATCGTGGAAAGGTTTCAGATAATTTGCGGACTGACACTAGGAAGGAGAGACAGAATGCTTTTGAATAATTAGTCACTGAAAACTTTATGAATAGTAGTGGAAATCTGTCAGATAGCACCAGGATATTGAATACTAGGGCATGATGAAAAGCACCAGAATATTGTCAGATTTAGTACTAGAAAATGAGTCCCTTAGGTCAGAAAGCACTCAAAGTATGACTGGGTCAAAGTACAATTGACCCTGATGATAAAAATGAAGTAAAACTTTGGGGGCCTTCATTTGCTGATGGGACACAACTCAAAAGAAGGAAAAAGAGCTATAAACATCCAATAATAATCAGAACATGAATTGTTTGAAGTACGAATATAGGAAAATTGGAAGTTGTCAAAAATGAAATGGAATGCATAAACATGGATATCCTAGGTATTAGTCAGCTGAAATGGACGAGTATTGGCTATTTTGAATCTGACAATCACATGGTTTACTATATTGGGAATGACAAATTGAAGAGGAATGGCATCGAATTCATAATCAAAAAGAATATTTCAAGATCTGTCTTGAAGTACAATACTGTCTGTGATAGGATAATGTCCATATACCTACAGGGAAGACCAGTTAATACAAACATTATTCAAATTTAAAGACCAACCACTAAAGCCAGTAATGATGAAATTGAAGAATTCTACCAACTTCCTCAGTCTGAAATTGATCAGGTTTTATTGATAATTACTATTGATGGAAATGCAAAGGTTGGAAACAAAGAGAAAGGATCAGTAATTGGAAAGTATGGCCTTGGTGATACAAATGATGCTGGAAATCGCATGATTGTTGTTGTTAAGTAACGCAGAGTCGGTTCTGACTCATAGTGACCCTGCACTTACAAGTCACTTACAGTGACCCTGTAAATCTTTATAGGAGCAGAAAGCCTCAGCTTTCTCCTGTGGAACAGCTGGTAGTTTTGAACTGCTGACCTTGAGGTTAGCAGCCTGCTTTGTAACCACTACGCTACCAGAGCTCCTAGGACTCCATTCAATATTTTTAAAAAACTATATCAATGGATGAGTTAAGTAATAGAATGAAAGGGGAAAGAGAGAAAGGAGAGATCTCTGTATTGGGAATCCTGAGTGGCCATTGGACAGTCTGAGTTCTAGTTTAATTGGATTTTACTTTCCTAAACTCTAGAGTCCTGGTATGGTGCTGTAGGATAATAATAATACAGACCTGTTGTTAAGTGCCATCGAGTTGGTTCTGATCCATAATGTCCCAGTATAGGGTTTCCAGGGAACAACTAGTAAATTGAACTGCCGGCCTTGTCAAACCAACCTTGCAGTCTTGTGCTTATCCTACATTGTCTATCTATCTATCTATCTATCTATCTATCTATCTATCTATCTATCTATCTACAGGCACAGAGAGATAGAGACAGACTTTTTTTAAGGAATTGACTCAAGATTGTGAAGACTAACGTGTCTGAAATCTCTAGGGAAGGCTGTTGTTGTTAAGTGTCTTTTAGTTCCAACTCATAGCGACTCTGTATAGGGTTCCAAAGGAGCAGCTGGTGAATTTGAACCACCAACCTTGTGGTTCAATCTGATCTTGCAGTCCAGTGCATTATCCCACAGTGCCACAGCAGAACTCTGGTTCTGACTTATAGGGACTCTGAATAGGGATTTTGGAGAGAAACTGGTGAGTTTGAACTACTGACCTTGTGGTTAAAACTGACTGTGGGGTCCAGTACTTATCCTACAGCACTGGACAGAATTTATTCTGTTTCTCAGTGGGAGAAGATGAGGCTTTCTAATCCTGTAAAGATTTACAGCCTTGGGATCCTCGTACAGGGTCATTATGTGCTGGAATCGACTCCCGGGCACATCACAATTGATTCTGTTTCTCTAGAGAACTCTGATTGATTCACTTAGCAATTTTTTTAAATGAAGTTATTCAAAGTATGACAACAAGTATTGCAAATGTATTGTGTGCCAGGTACTGTACTAAAAAAATGTATAGCATTATTTCATTTATTCCTCATAATGACTCTATTATTTCCATTTTTCAGACACATAAACTAAGTTTTAAAATTGAAGGCATGGTCCATCTGTGATTCCAATCCAGAGTCCTCTGGCTCCAAAGACTTTGCTCTTATATTGTAGGATATTGAAAATGGGAAAATAAACATATTATGGGGATATCTTATAGAGATTATAATATAATGACAGATAGGCTTTCATTTTTAAAACTCTAAATTTGGAATCAAGGATCTCTCAAAGTGTCACTGAAATATGGAGTTTAAAGCACTATTTATAGTGGGGTTTCTTAAAAAGTATAGATTTTGTAATCAGACAAGATTTGACCCCATTTTCATCATTTATGATCTACATTATGTTGGCTGAGTTACATAATCTCCCTGCACCTCAGTTTCCTCACCCATAAATATTTCCTCATCATAAGTATTTACCTCATAAAGTAAGAATTAAAGGAGTCCTGGTGTGGTGCTGTGGGTTAATGTGCCAGACTGCAAAGTCTTTTGAACTGCAAGGTTGGCGGTTCAAGCTCACCAGCTGCTCCTTGGAAAACCTATACAGGATCTCTATGGGTTGGAATCGATTCGATGGCACTTAACAACAACATGTATTTAAGTTACTGCTAGTTACATGACAGGCAGTATGTGAGTGTTCACCAATATCATTACATCAAGCATCTAACATCTGGCTCATGGAAGATAATCATTATATATGTATTGAATGAATACGAAAAACTCTCTACTTCCTGGAGAGTATAGCAGTTCTCCAAATAACAGTTATTCTTTCCTGTAACTGAACTTCTGAGAACTCACTCTTGGCCTTAAGATAGCCTCTTCCTTTTCTCAGGGTACCAATATCCATAACATTTATGACTACCTCTCAAAATTCTTGCGTACTGCTAGCTCAGTGATGTTATATTAATACAGCGTTGATGTGCTACATAAATACAGAGTAAGAAAATGAGGCACAACCCTGAAATTCACATTAAATGCCTAACATTTTCATTTCTCATAGCTGAAGATGAGTGAGACTTCAAAGAAAACAAACAGGAAGAAATTTTGAATTGGTCTTTTAATATATATCCTATGTATAAATGAAAAGCCATCCTCTCTTATTTTGCTTATTGGAACAACTTAATAAAAAATCATTGGGAAACTCAAAGCGTCACTCATCTTTTCTTCAAAATGTGGCATGTTGCCAAAGAACTCATAGGCGAGCATAAAGAGATGTGATTTGCCCCCTGATATTTAAAAGTCTACCTGAGCTCTTTGTACATGGGTACTGAATATTCAATAACATTCTGAAATTTCCAGTGTTGTTGCTTGCCTCAGCACTTTAATTCCTAGGATATACCAGGAGTTCACATTAACATTTAAAATGAATAGCCAAGTCCTGCAGAAACCTCATGATATATGTCACATTATATCTGGCTTCAACTCCTTCAGGAGCTGTGGAGTTTCTTTTCTGATGTTCCAACTTCTCTTTCAACTTTTTCCTTTGTGGGTTTGGGATGATCAGTTATCTGCAAGATTTATAACCAACAGCTTTGATGTCTGACAGATGTATGGTGTCAACATTCTGCAATTCAAGAAAATCTTCTTATCCCTTTAGGATGCAATGTAGTATTCTTCTCTCTGCTGACTGTTCTCTTTGATATAATCAAACAGACTTCAGTTCCTTGGGTTTCTCTTAGAGGGGGTAGTTTTAAATCTGTCCTCATTCCAAGTGAGAACTTAATTTGATTTAATGTCCCTAACTTCATTAAAGCACCATTCTAGGTCAGCAGTTCAAATCTATAAGTTGTATGTGGGAGAAAGATGATACTTTCTGCACCCATAAAGATTTACAGCCTTGGAAATCCTATACAGGGCTACTATGAGTCAAAACTGACTCAGTGGCTCACAACCACCATCATTGTCAAAAAGGCTTAACCCTTCACACATCTAAAATCCACAGCTACTTGTATCTCAGTAAAATATCCACAAAGTATTAACAACCAGAGTTCTTTTAGTTTGATGTGGTTATGTCAAATGAAAATAAGAATGAATATATTCACGTATGTATGAGTCATCATTGATTCTACCCTTGAACTCCTGAGTGAGGTAACAGCAGGTCTAATCAGTATCCGCATAACTTCATTATGCTACTGAATCAACCTAACAATGGACACAGGACATAAAGCTGATGGGTTGAGCAAAAGTGTGGAATTGCTTATTTTAGGGCTGCAGCATGTGCACCACACAAACAATCATTTTTATGGCAACAGCTAGAACTTTATTCACTTGTAGCACTTAATTTATATTAATTAACATAGCAATTGAGTTCCTCAGTTTCACTTTCTACATTTAAGTTGCTCAGCAGACACATGATGTTAATGGCTAATATATTGGGCAGCATTAGTAAACAATATTTTCATCATTGAAGAAAGTTTTTTGGAACAACACCAATTGAGAGACCTACCTAGGGTTCATAGGGACCTTAGAAAGAGTAACTAGCCACCCTGGTTTGCCCTGGACTGAAGGATTTCCTGGAGGATGGGACTTTCAGTGCAGACTGGGATAGTTGGTCATCTTAAGAGGTCTTCTAGTCCAATCATATGTTTAATGCAGGTATTCCTTCTGCAGTAATCCTGATTTTGGACAAATCTGTCTCTGCTTGCCAAACAGTGTTATATATTAAAGAACTAATGTGTCTGAGGAGTCCTGGTGTGGCACTGTAGGATAAGCACTTGACTACAAGGTCAGTTTGAACTGCGAGGTCAGTGGTTCAAACTCACCACCCACTCCTTAGAAACCTATACAGGGTTGCTATGGTTCAGAATCGACTCAACAGCACTTAACAACAACAATGTATTTAAGCATGGGATGATTGTAGAGTTGTAGAAAATTAAGCCAAAACAATAAATGGGAACTCAGTTTCTGATTTGCAACAAGAGATAGAAAGTTCACTGAAGTAATGCAGAGGGTTCAACCAACTGAAATGAAATGTTCCACCCCAGCGAAAAGGAGTGCATTTCAAAAGTAGCCAAAAAAATTTGTGGTGCAATGACCTCTCTGCCTGTATTCTGAAGCCTAACATTAAGGCACATGGCTGGTATGTTGTTTGGTGATGTTAGGTGCCATTGAATCGGCACCAACTCATAGCGACCTTTACACAGCAGAACAAAACAATGTCTGATCCTGGGCCAACCTCACTACTGTTGCCACACTTGAGTCCATCGATGCTGTCACCTGGCCAATCCATCTTGTTTTTTGAAAGATTTCAATTTTTATTCCATCAATTCCTGGTGCCTTTTTCTTTGCCAATTCCTTCAATGCACCTTGGACTTCCTCCCTAAGTATCATTGGCTGGTATATTTACTGGTAAGTAGTCATCATGTTGTGATGCTAACAGGAATGGTTGTTGTTTTTATTGTTGTTAAGGCCATATACTCGGTACCAACTCACAGTGACCCTATGCATAAAAGAATGAAACATTGTCTGGTCCTGGACTAACCTCACAACTGTTGCCACAATTGAGCCCATTGATGTTGCCACTTTCCCAATCTACTCACTGGGTGTCTTCCTCTTTTTCTTTGACCTTCCACCTTACCAAACATGATGATATCCCTCTCCAGTGACTGATCCCTCCAGACAATATGGCTGAAGTATAAGAGATGAAATTTGGCCATCCTGGCCTCCAAGGAGCACTCAGGCTGTACTTCTTCCAACACAGATATATTGGTTCTTTTGGCAGCCCA
>NW_006408616.1:6292981-6297388 GCF_000296735.1 Chrysochloris asiatica
AGCGATTGTTTCCTCCGGACAATATGTCCAAAGTAGGAGAGACGAAGCCTAGCCATCCTGGCCTCCAAGGAGCACTCTGGCTGCACTTCCTCCAAAACAATAATTATTGTAATTATTATTAATTTGCATAAACAATTTTAAGTCTCCAGATCCAGGTCAATTACATTCCAGTGTGATGAATAGTTTGCAGAAATATGTGTTGAATAATGAATACACAAATCATCAAAATGTTTGGCACCTGCAGCTTTAAAATGGCTTCACTCAAACACTTGCTAGAGCAGTGTCTCCTAAGTGCCAGTCATTTGATTGCCATCTGTATTAGTTTCCTGTCATTGCTCTTAACAAATTATCATAAACTTAGCTTAAAACAATGCAACTTTAGTTAGGTATAGTTCTAGATGTCAGAGTCAAAAACAACTCTAATGAGCTGACATAAGGGCTAGTTCCTTCTGGAGACTTAAAGACACATTCCATTCTTTGGCTCATGGACACTTCTCTCATCTCTGTGACTTCTTACTTTCATTGTCATATCTCCTACTGCTATGTCTTTCACTTCATGCCTCCCTCTTTTAAGGCCCCTTTGATCATATCATTGGGCCCACTCAGATAACGCTTCATCTCAGAATACTTAAATCACACCTGCAAAGTTCCTTTCACCATATAAAATAACATTCATTGCTTCCTCTGGGGATTAGAACACAGACAACTTTGAGGAACCATTATTTAGCCTGGCACACCATCCTTACAGTTTGTTTTTTATCATATTAGCTTACCAATATACTATTACTTGTTGTTGTTGTTGTTATGTACCATAGAGTCGATTCCAACTCATAGCAACCCTGTGTAAAACTTCTGAAGAGTGGCTAGTGGATTTAAACTACATACCTTTTGGCTATCAGTCAAAACACCACACCAGGATTCCTGCATTACTTATTGGTATGTCTTAATTTGAAAAAATTTAACCTTAGCTATGAAATCATGGTTTTAATGACTAGTTAGTGTTTTCTCTAAAATATATTCAAATACATTTTAATTATGCAATTTTTTTCTTGTGTTCTAGCATCTTTTCTTGTACTACAAGTGATACACATACTGCATTTTAGAAAACACTGATTAAAAATTCTGTTATGAGTTGACTGATATCATGGACTGGCCAAAGTTTTGCCAATAATTTCAGATTACTTGGAAGGCATAACTTAATGAACAGTCTTACTATTATTTCTTTTGAACTCTTGGAATTCTATATTATTTTTCCTGAACTCTTTGAGTTCTAGTCCAGTGTCATTTTAGAATATTTGAAGGCACGGCTTGAAATTATACTATTAAAGCCAGACAAAGAAATTCCTTGACTGCGTTTCATTTTAAGGCTTCTATTAGTAGAGAAGGTCAATGCAATAATCATCCCTTTGAATTGCATAAGCTTCTAATTGGAGAGATGACCCATTATGGAACTGAGTGTTCTTTGTACAGGGAGTAAAGCAACACGTTCCTAATTGATTTTAGTTCCAGAAAAAAACGTAACTTTTGCTGTTCTATCAGCTTTCTTTTGTTACAGAATAAAAACGATGTGTTTCTCTTTTTTGCCCAAGTTGCTAGAAGTAGATTAAAGATATAATTGAAAACAGCTCATCATCACTGGGACTACTGAAACAAAATTCCTCTGCTCCCTAGTTATAGATTATAATGCTTTGTGGTCTCATTTTATGTTGTATTGTGGCCAATCTTGTTTAAAGTAATGATATAACAATCCTAGTATGATGGAAGAAACCTTAGTAGCACAGTAGTTAAAGTGCTTGACTGCTAACTGGAAGGATGATCATTTGAACCTACTAGCTACTCAATCAGAGAAGGATGTGGCAGCCTGTTTCCATGAAGATATACAGCCTTGGAAACCCTATGGGCAGTTCCACTCTAGGGTCTCTACGATGGGAATTGACTTGATGGCAGTGGGTTTTTGATTATGATAGATTCCTGAAACAAAGTAATGGTTTAAGTAAGTAATTGTGGTGGAGATGAGAATGCATCTTATAGACCTCAGCTACAGAGAGCTTAACTACCCAAGGGCCCCAGATGCTGTGCTCTGACATCACTGGCTAGCTTACACTATGGGCTGCTCCCAGCTAAGATGGCACAGCAGGAGCTCTAAGACAGGCTCATTCCTGGGAAGTTTGGGACTCCTCTCCCATCTGATCCACTTGCTTAGTCTTTCTTAGATTGCCTGTTAGTTTAGTATGTTTCCATTCAAACCTCCTTTCCTCTTCTCATTCACTCTCCTTGCATTCAGATTCTCTGGCTCCTTTTTCAACCCAGGCACTTCCCTAATTGAATCCTTACTCAATTAATCCATTTTATCAGACTAGCAGAATAGTGTAAGTTTCTTGCCCTAAAAATAATCAAAAGACCTTAATTTTTTGCCTGACTTGAGGGCAAGTTACACATCTAAATTATGGTAGTTGTGACAAGTTGTTTAGTTTTATTTTTAAAAATAAGTGAGCATACTAATATGTTTAGTGCTCCTATTCTATTTCCTAAGGGCCCCTGCTAGTGTAGTGGATACAAGCTGGATGGCTAACAGCAAGGTTAGTACTTTGAATATACTAGCTGCTTTTCAGGAGAAAGATGGGGCTTGTTGCTCCCATAAAGTTATATAGCCTTAGAAATCCTATGCAGGGTCATTATGAGTTGAATCCAACTCAGAGGTACCCAATCATCACCACCACCATCCTACTTCCTAGTTTGCTTCATAGTTCCTGGGGCCTTAATAACTTGCAAATGGACATGCAAGGCACAGTAATTGCTGTCTACTCAACAGAAGCAACAGAGGAAGGAGAGTCAGGAATAGGAATACAGTATGGAATATGTGGTTAATTGTCTCCATAAATTACTATGTACTTTGCCTTGAGACCAGAAGAAACTGTATGGTACCTAGCTATCATTATTGTGCATTTTGATTGAAGACTCTGTCAAAAAATCCTGATCAAAAGGGAAAAGGTGATTAACAGAATTTCAAACTCTCATGGAATCTAGACTTTATGGGTTATAGAAGCAGGATGAAACTAATGCCCTGAGATAATCTTTAAACCTTAAAGTAATAATACTCTGAAGTCATCTTAAAACCCAACAATACTTTAGCTTACCTAGTAAAAACTATCTGCCTTAAACTATACTCTTTTAAGAACTATTTATATAAGATCAAATTTACAACATCAACTTGAAAGATTAGAGAGGAAGCTTAGGGGACAATGAATTTATGTTAATGGGAGAGGAACAACTCATAAAAGGAGGGGGAGAATTGGTGCACAATTACAAAGAATGTAATGAATGTCACTGAATTTTACATGCAGAAACTATGATGAGTTGTGTATATTCTCAACAACAATAGCAACAAAATAAAAGTTAAAAAAAAAAAAAGGGAAGACGGCAGAAACCCTAGCTCTTTTGAGTCTCATTTAAACTCGGTATATAAATAAAAATATTTGCCCCTTGGAGTATATTGATGCAGGCCGCATAGCAGAAAGAATAGTTTAGCATCTACATTATTGGTAGTTAGATACTTAAACCATTAAAAGAATGATGGCTATTTAAAACAGACTTCACTATCTACTTCAGAGGAGCTTTGGTAGTGGAGTGGTTATGTCAGGCTGCTATCCTCAAGGTCAGCTGTTCGAAACTACCGATGGTTCCAAAGGAAAAAGATGAGGCTTTCAGCTCCTATAAAAATTTAAAGCCTCAGAAACCCTATACAGGGTCACTATGAATCGGAACTGACTCCATGGCACATAACCACCAACAACAACTATTTCAGGTTTTTGTGATGAGATGGAACAGAGAGAAATAGAGTTTTAACAGTGCTCAGGGCTGAAGTAATAGACACTGTATCTAGCCATTTATGCAAGCTAGTACATGAACAACCGAAACCACAACTATAATGAAAGGAGACAGGGGAGGGAAACTTGGCAAAGAAATGAAAATAGGATAGGCAAGGGATGTGTGGATTGATTTTCCATTCAACATTATATTTTATTCCTGATACCATAATAATAAATACCTCTTAAAAATGTGTATATTGAAAATGAGAGGGCAAGAAGGAAAGAAGCATAGAACCTACTAGAATTATTTATGGACTCACGTTCAAGTATTCTGTATATAAATTATTAAATCATGGCTTTGAGCCACAATTCAGTTAGAAATGGGATTTAAAAAAAAAATTCAAGGTAAAGTGAATTTCTTTATTATTGTTTCTTTTTAATTATTTTAAGGTTTTTATTGTGGATTGAGTGAGAGTTTGCAAGACAGATCATCAGTTTTACATTCAACAAATCATATACCTTGTTTCATTACAAGGATTATAATTCCCTCCATGTACCATCAGTTAACAGTATTTCTCTCTATCCACTTAGGCTTTTT
>NW_006408616.1:6298244-6300029 GCF_000296735.1 Chrysochloris asiatica
CTCTGTGGCTATGCCCTTGTCCATGGGCTCAAGTATTCTAAGGTCTTACCACACTTTGGACCAAAGAGCCCTTCCTCTTATCTCTCTCATCTCTAGGTCAATGGGAATCAATGGGCGGTGGTTGAACTCAGCCCATTTCTTCATTCCTGTCTTTCCCCCTCTTCCACTCACCAGTAGACCAATATGGTCACCAGCAAGCTTATATGCCTGTTTGTATGTTCCCTTTGAGTTTCAGTCTTAGAGGGGAGTTTGTCCCGAAGGAACTTGATGTCTTTCTGATGAACAGCTTGCTTGTTCTTGTAGTAGCCAGTTATGCTGACATTTTTGTTTTGGGGTTTTCCTGATAATCATTCTTTGAAGATATATCTTCTATTGCTCTAGCTGTTTCAGGCTGTTTTGCTTATCCTTGCTAGTGAGAATTGTCCACCTCATAAGGTTCTGAATGGGACTCAGGATTCCACCTAAGGTCCTATACTCTGTAAAGGTTTTGCATGAGGCCATTTCAGTGGGCAAGTTCTAGAACCCCTTGTAGGTATTCCAATCAGTTGTAGGCTGAAGATGGGCTTACAAGTTTTCTCTAATCATGTTTCCCAAATTCCTTTCTATCCCATTCAAGTGTCTATTTTACAATAGTAAGCAAGGGAAATTAATATTTGTAAGACAGTCAAGCATTTTAAGTATTATTTCCCCTCTTCAAGCTATACCTAGATCCTTGTATCCCAGAGCCCTGTTGTTCCAAGGTTGAGCATGCATCACTATTTACCTCTGTCCCACTTAGGCTGTACAAACCTGTCTCAGTGATCCCCTTTCTATCTTGTTCTTCTGCCCCCTCTCCCTTCTTGTATTGCCCTTCCCAACACCTGAACTAAACTCCCCACCCCCACCCCATTGTTGTGGTTACCTATATACCATTAATTCTTCACTCCATTTAAGACAGTCTATTTTGTCCTAAATGTACCTGACCTTCCCACCACCTGGATCTCTGTTCTTCTGTGTTTACCTTCTTTCACACTGTAATTGTTTTGATCACAGACTGACTTCCCAGATCCTCTGTTCTTATCATTTTATTCTGTTCTTGACTCTCCCATTTGTCAATTAAGTTCAGGGTGATGCTGCCATGCATGTCATTCTGTAGTTGTTGTCTGTTCTTGTTGGTTCTCAGTTCACAGAACTTCCTTTAGGATGTTTTTCATAACAGGATTGGCTTTGGAAAAATCCCTTAGCTTGTGTTCATCCTGGAATGTTTTGATTATACCATTATATTTGATTGATAGATTTGCTGGGTAGAGGATTCTTGGTTGACAGTGTTTGGGTTTTTTTTGTTTTTTTTTTAGGGTTTTATATATGTCTCTCCATTGCCTTCTTGCCTGCATGGCGTCATTGAGAGATCCGAGCTTACTCTGATTTGCTTGCCTTTGTATGTTACACTTTTCTTTTCCCTAGCTGCTTTCAGGATTCTATCCTTATCTTTGATTTTGAAGATCTTGATTATTATACGTCTTGGTGATTATCTTTTAGGGTCTATGGTTTTTGAGGTTCGTTGAGCTTATCATTTCATTTCACTTTTCAGGATGTTAGGGGAATTTTCTTCCAGAAGCTCTTCAACTATCTCTTTTGTGGGCTTGTGTGATTCTTCCTGTTTTGGGATGCCGATAATTCTTAGGTTATTACTCTTCATGTTGTCCAACATAAATCTTAGGCCATCTTCAGATTTTTTATCCTTTTTTGTTTTTGCTTTTCTATCTTAGTAGTGTTGAGAGATTTATCTTCTAGCTCACTAGTTCT
>NW_006408616.1:6300529-6301038 GCF_000296735.1 Chrysochloris asiatica
CATTCAGTGTTCTCCTGTTCTGTTAGAACAACAAGAATGGTACTATTGATTATTTTTTCCCCCAGAAGAAATATACTTTTTTGAGTTACTAAATTTAAGAACTGAAACAGGCCTAAGAGATCTTCCAGTCCAACTCCAATTTTGCAAAAGAGGGACCTCATTCTCAAAGTTCCTAAATACTTGATCCAAGATTCCACAATGAATAAAGTAATTCTACTTTGATATTCCAAAAAGCAAGAGCAAAAAGCAGATTGGTTCATATTCCTGCAAAGAAATTAATTTTAATGAAGTGTCACCTTTTTACTATTTATTCATAACTTAGTGCTGTTAAAATTAATTTTTATATTATTTAATACTTGAAGTTGTTGTAGCTGTTAGGTGTTATCAAGTCGGTACCAACTCATAGTAACCTTATGCAAAGAAGAACGAAACACTGCCTGATCCTGGGCCAATCTCTCTACCGTTGCCACGCTTGATACCATCAATGATGCCATTTGGCCAATCCATCT
>NW_006408616.1:6301138-6308804 GCF_000296735.1 Chrysochloris asiatica
CTCCAGGTAGATATGATCAGGAGATGGGCTTCCCTTTTCACTCTTTTTCCTGAGAAATTTCAAGATGCCACTGTTTGTTGTTGTGACATAACTCAGGATTTAATTTTTGGCCTATTTCCTTTTAGTCTTGTCCCACTCCACAATCCCCCATTTAGGCCTTTTTTTCTAGTTATAAACAGTTCATGGCTGGCTGTGGTTGTTTGGTTTTAAGTGGAAACTGTCTCTTTAAATTTTGAGGAGATCTGTGCACATGCATAGTAGAACCCTCTGGGGGTAAGGGTGGAGTGTCCACTCACTCAGGCACCCACTCTAGTCACCATAATGGAGGTGCACAGACAGTGAGAGATCAATGAACAGATACGAAAATAAAAAGAATGTCCACACTTTTATCTCTGAGGTTCTGTCAGGCATCCATGGCTACTCTGACCCTCCCCACTCTTGGTCTCACCCAAGATGGCGGCCCTGGGAGTTGCTGTGCATCTTGAATTAGAAAGCAATGGATTTCTTGCTTCTGCTACAACTTCCCCTAGCTGTAAGTCTTCCAACTTTTTAAATATTCCTTTATATGTGGTTCAGAGTCCTTAGGTCTGCTTGGTCCGGTATACTGTGTTGTTTTTGATGGACCTCCTTACTGCACTTCCACCCTCTCCATCATCTTGTTTGTTCTCCTTAGAAATGGATTTTAATAGAAACCAACTTTGCATCTTGGTGCATGGTAGAAAATGAGAGAAATGAGTCTTAGTTTTCCCAAGATTAAGTCTCTTACCTATACTAACATTTGACAAGAGTATCAAATTTCAAGTCTCCCTTTCAGTAAACTACCTTGAAACCCTTAAAAATGTTGGCATGAAAGAGTGTTTTAGATGCAGGGTAATAAACAAAGAGCAAGGGCAATGAAGATATTTTTAGATACAGGCTAGGTGCTTTATAAACCAAACTGAATTTTCATTTAAGCAGGCAGATAAGCATCAGTAAAATACCACCAGAGTCTCTGTGAAGTAAAAAAACAGCAAGACAATTAGAGCCTGGAGTCATTCAATTCTTAAATGGTACCTAGGAAGAAAAAGGAGTCCTGCAGTCCAATCACTGACTAGGATAGGAGACAAGCAGCACATGGATCTAAATTGCAATCTTTTTTTTCATAAGGAAACACTTCCAGAGGGAAACATTTTGTTATATAGGTAATTGCTAGAACATCCCAGAGACAATTTAACTACTGGTAATGTCCAGAACATTGTTACTCTAGCCTTAATGTAATTATTGGTTGTTGTTGTTGTTAGGTACCATTGAGAGATGGTACCAACTCATAGTGACCCTATGCACAACAGAATGAAACACTGCCCAATCCTGGGCCAACCTCACAATCATTGCTACGCCTGAGCCCATTGCTGCCACCACTGTGCCAATCCATCTCCTTGGAGGTCTTCTTCTTTTTCTCTGACCCTCCGCTTTACCAAACATGATATTCTTCTCCAGTGACTGGTCCCTCCTGGTAATATGTCCGAAGTATGAGAGACAAAGTTTGGCCATCCTGACTTAAAAGGAACACTCTGGCTGGACTTCTTCCATTACAGATCTGTTTGTTCTTTTGCAGCCCATGGCATTTTAAATATTCTCCTCCAACACCATAACTCAAAAGCATCAATTCTTCTATGGTCTTCCTTATTCACTGTCCAGCTTTCGCATGCATATGAGATTATTGAAAATACCATGGCTAAGGTCAGGCACACCGTAGTCCTCAAACTGACATCTTTGCTCTTCAACACATTAAAAAGGTCTTGTGCAGCAGATTTACCAAATACAATACATTGTTTGATTTCTTGACTGCTGCTTCCATGAGTGTTGATGGTTGATCCAAGAAAAATGAAGTTTTGACAACGTCAATCTTTTCTCCATTTTTATGTTGTTGTTGTTAAGTGCCATTTAGTTGGTTCCGACCCATAGCTACCCTGTATAGGGTTTCCAAAGCGTGGCTGGTGAGCTTGAACCACTGAGCTTGTAGTTCAAATGGCTTTGCAGTCTGGTGCATTAACTCACAGCGCCATACCAGGATGTTATTTAATGGTCCAGTGGTGAGGATTTGTGTTTTCTTTACATAGAGATACAATCCATACTGAAGGCTGTGCTCTTTGATCTTTATCAGTAAGTATTTTAAGTCCTCTTCACTTTCTGCAAGCAATATTGCATCATCTGCATATCAAAGGTTATTAATGAGTCTTCCTCCAATTGTGATGCCACGTTTTTCTTCATAGAACCCAGCTTCTCTGATTATTTGCTTAGTATACAGATTGAATAAGTATGGTGAAAGAATACAACTTTGTGGCACAACTTTCCTAATTTTAAGCCATTTGGTGTTCCCTTGATCTGTTCGAATAACTGCCTCTTGGTCTATGTACAGGTTCCTCATGAGCACAGTTAAGTGTTCCACAATACTCATACTTCACTGATCGATTCTAACAACTGTGACAGAATGTCTTGTTATTTATACAACTGAGGTGAAATATCTTCCTTTATATATAAGTTGGGAATGTGGTGGCTTTATACAGTAAACACTGGACTGCAAACCACAAGTTTGGCAGTTCAAACCTACCAGCCCCTTACACTGGGAGAAAAATTATGCTTTCTGCTCCCACAATGATTTAAAGCCTCAGAAACACGGTCGCTATGAGTCAGAACAGACTTGATGGCACCTAACAACAACAACAATATATAGTCATTTTAGATTTTATTTATCCATGAATGTTGCTTACTAAATACCCATAGTGACTTAGGTTTGATGTCTTCTCAAAGTCCCTTGAGCTCTACAATTCTTTCAGGCTCTGAGATGCAAATGATTATGATGCTTTTCCATGAAAATAATAATAATAATAATTGGAGATGTTTGCTTCTGACCAAGATGGAGTAGCAGGTAACTGACTTGCTTTTCACTTTAAACTAATACAAAATATAAGGGAAAAAAATTTGGAAACAGACACTGCAGCACTGCAATGCCTGACAGAAGGGGCACAAACAAGGTGATCCCTAAGATCAAACCAGTTTACTAACTAGAGAGTGTTTCTAAGACCCAGAGCAGGGAGAGACCAAACAGAGCAACATGGGTATAAGGAGACAGAGATCAGAGTTCAAGATGACCAAGGTGATGAGAATTTACAAGCAGAGTAGCACAGAGAAGAGAATTGCACACAGAGAAAGAGAAATGCTGCAGTGTGAGTTGCATGAGCCCAAGCACGTTCTGCACTGCCTGGCCTCTCCATGCAGAGCTTCACTGTTCAGTGTGGTAGGCACAAGCCACATGTGGAGTCCTGATGCAGCACTGTAGAATAAGTACTGGACTGCTAACCAAAAAGCTGATGATGCAAATGCACCAGCCGCTCTGCAAATTCTATACAGGGTTGCTATGAGTGGAAACTGACTCCACAGTGCTTAACAACAACAACAACATGTCAACACCTCAGGGGGTAATCTTCCTAAAGTCAGGACCAACAGATACATTACTTTTACATACTGTTATTTAGCCAATCATAGTCATTGTAATTATTATTCAACTCTCACCATGTTTCTGGTACAGTGCCAATTTTATCTTATTTAATTCTCTCCAAAATTCTTGAGCCAAGAACTATAATTAGCCAATTGTCAGGTGAGACAATTTAATCCCAGACAGGGTGAGTTATTTGCTCAAGGTCACAGAGTTAGTAAGGAGGATTTGAACATTTAGGTATCTCTGACTCCAAAGCTTATCCTATAAATTAATATTTTGTGGATCAATTAAATATGTGGCTTTGTGAGAACTTGTCAGACCCATTTATGAATTTCCCCTTTTCATTGCCAAAAGTCCTAATATCCTAAAACAGGATTCATTTTTGAGACCACATATTTCTACCATAGAATTCATTTCCTAAGACATTTTTTTCTAAGTTGTGATGATGGTGGTGGTGTGCCATGAAGGGGTTTCTGACTCCCATACTGAATAGGGTTTCCAAGGCTGTAAATCTTTATAGGAGCAGAAATCCTCATCTTTCTCTAGCAGAATGGCTGATAGTTTTGAACTGCTGACCTTGAGGTTAGCTAGTGGTTATGAGGTTAGTTAGCACAACTCATAACCACTATGCTACCATAGCTCCTTAAATTGTATTAAAAATCTTAAAACAATCAGCAAAGCATCAAAAAGTACATGTGCTTATCAGTGTGGGTTATTGGAAACCATGACCAAAACAAACCAAAACCCACAAAAGCAGAAAGAGCTGTTGCCATAGAGTTGATTCTGACACAGATTAGAACTGTGCTCCACAGAGTTTTCATTCACTGTGATCTTTCAGAAGTATATCACCAGAACTTTCTTCTAAGACGACCTTGAATGGATTAACACTTAATGGTTTGCTCTACCTACAGACTTCATTTGGAATGGAGACATGAAGGCCAAATACAATGAGGCCAATATATAGCTTTGTGTTATTCATTCTTGTTTTGAATGGAGCTTGGATGTCACTTGCACTGCTAAGTTTTAGGATATTTGTCTCAGGAAGTAGCTAAGATGAGGAAAGATGGTTATTTATAGCACTTCAATAACAAATAAAAATATGAATAGGAACTTTGTTTAAACTTGTCCTTCTTAATTATCTCAATGTATTCATTTGTAAAAATGGGGTAGGAGTGTGGTGGGGTTAGATTTAGTTATAGTTTTAGATATAGTTGTAGATTCTTTGATCAGAAAAGCAGATGCTCTCTTGAGCCTGGCTGCATAATAAAATGCCACCCAAATTAAAAGACATGACCAGTCAAGGATGTCAGATTAACCGTGCTGTTTCTGTGATCCATGGTGTGGGAATTTGAACAAATCCAATCCTGAGATAGAAATTCTAACCCAGAGAAGGTAATGTTAAATAAAGGTCTTTCCCCAAATACACTTAATATGAAGAGGCCATATCTTTATTTAATTTTATTCTATAAAATCGCAAATATATAGGAAGGAAATGATTATTTCAATCAGCATTTGGTGGTAATTAAAAGAAATTGAAGTCCTCAGGCTGTTTCTTTCAAATATGATCCAGTGATCAGAAGGAATTGAAAATGATTGCATTTTAACTGGAAACACATTTTTGTTCAGAACTGGGCTTTGAAGCATGAAAAAGACATAGTGGTGGCCCCTGTTTGTGTTTCCATCCAGGGGCTCTAATTTGAACTTCAGTGATTGTTCTATCAGACTTCTGGCTGTGCAAAGATCCAGAAAGCCAGTGTGGTTTTGTATGCTAATTTACATTAAAAATATATAGAATTGCACCAATTACATGTTTGCATTTTGTAGAATGACTTTATGTAAATTGATTATATGTTAGACAAGTGCATTTGCAAAATTCACAGTTAAGAGTTAATTGGGTGTTATCCCCTGGTACCCAATCTAAAAAGTAAGTGATCACAAGCACTCTTGGAAAGGAAGTTAATAACAACCTATAATGGAAAACAATCTGAAACAATTTAATTTAGCTTGATTTTCAAGTTAAGAAATACATCCCATGGCTAGCCTTTCATTTGGAAGACTTCTCCAAACTACATTAAATATGATTATCTTTTTCTCATATTTACATATTGCTTCCAGAATGATAACACCATCAGTGACAAAGACAAAAACAAAAACAACAACAAAGCAGTGGAAGATGTACTACTTCATGCCAGGAATTACTTGCTCACAGAAAACATCTAAGGTTCATCTTGCTGGGGTTTCTGTTTTTTGCATTCAAGAAAAAACAGTACAGCCATGGATACTTCATGAAGAAAAAAAAAGGAGTGATTTTGTGGGCTCCCCCAAAATTGACCACCTACTATATTTAATGCGAGGTGTCCTGGTGTGGTGCTGTGGGTTAATGCGCCAGACTGCAAAGCCATTTGAACTGCAAGTTGGCGGTTCAAGCTCACCACCTGCTCCTCAGAAACCCTACACAGGGTTGCTATGGATCGGAACTGACTCAACCGCACTTGACAGCAACATACATAATATGAGATTCGCCGTCCTTTACATTTTTAGTCTAAATGCTGGTGACACTTTTTATCATAGGAATAACTATCCCAGACACTTATAGTGAGAATTCTAATAATCACTGTTGTTGTTTGTTGGTAGGTGCCATAGAGTTGGTTCTGACTCATAGCTACCCTATGCACAACAGAATGAAATACCACCTGGTCCTGCCCTATCCTCACAATCGCTGGTACATTTGAACTCATTGTTGCTGTCACTGTGCCAGTCCATCTCACTGCGGGTCTTCCTCTCTTTTGCTGACTTTCCGCTTTACCAAGCATGATGTCCTTCTCCAGAGACTGGTACCTCCTGATAACATGTTCAAAGTTTGAGAGATGAAGTCTCATTTTCCTGAGTTATATGGAGAATTCTGGCTATATTTCTTCCAACACAGATTTGTTTGATCTTCTGGCATGCCATGGTAATTTCAATATTCTTCTCAAACAACATAACTCAAATGCATCAATTTTTCAATGATCTTCCTTATTTATTGTCCAACTTTTATATGCAATTTAGGATAGTGAAAATACCATGCCTTTGTTAAGGCACACCTTAGTCTTCAAACTGACATCTTTACTTTTGAACACTTTGAAGAGGTCTTGTGCTGCAGATTTGCCAAACTCAATACATTGTTTGACTTCTTGATTGCTGTTTCCATGAGTGTTGGTGTTGGATCCAAGCAAAATGAAGTATTTGACAGCGTCAATCTTTTCTCCATTTATCATGATGTTATATATTGCTTCAATGGTGCAGATTTTTATTTTCTCTACCCAGAGGTGCAATCCATACTGAATGCTATGTTCTTTGATCTTCATCAGTAGGTACTTTAAGTGCTCTTGGCTTTTAGCAAGCAAGGGTGTATGTATCATTTGCATATCACAGGTTGTTACTGAGTCTTTCTCTAATTCTAATGCAAATTTCTTCTTCATATAATCCAGCTTTGTGGATTATTTGCTCAGCATACAGATTTAATAAATATGATGAAAGAATATAACTATGGCACACAGATTTCCTGATCATAAACCATTCAGTTTCCTTTTATTCTGTTCAAACGCTGGCTGCTTGGTCTATGTACAGGTTCCTCATGAGCACAACTAAGTGCTCTGGAATACCCATTCTTTGAAATGTTGCCCATAGTTTGTCATGATGCTCATAGGCAAAAGCCCTTGCATAGTCAATAAAGCCAGGTAATCATCTTTCTGGTATTCTCTGCTTTCAGCCAAGATCCTTCTAATGTCAATGATGTTGATCATTCCATGTACTCTTCTGAATATGACTTGAACCTCTGGCAGTTCCCTGTCAGTGTACTGTTGCAATTGTTTTAGAATTATCTTTACCAAAATTTAACTTGCATATGATATTAATGATATTGTTCGATGATTTCCATATTCCATTGTGTTACCTGTCTTTGGAATGGACACGTACATGGATCTCTTCCAATCAGTTGGCCAGGTAGCTATCTTCCCAATTTTTTGCCATAGATGAATGAATGTTCTAGTTCTGCATCAGTTTGTTGAAAGGTTTCAATTTGTATTCCATTAATTCTCAGAGCATTGTTCTTTGCCAGTGCCTCCAATGCACTTTGGACTTTTTTCTTCAGTATCATTGCTCTTGATCATATGCTACCTCTTGAAATGGTTGAACATCAACCATTTT
>NW_006408616.1:6315454-6322628 GCF_000296735.1 Chrysochloris asiatica
GCAATGGATTTCTTGCTTCTGCTACAAATTCCCCTAATTGTAAGCTTTCCAACCTTCTAAATATTCCTTTGTATGTGGTTCAGAGTTCTGGCATCATCCCTTGAGCCTGCTTGGTCTGGTGTTCTGTGTTGTTGCTGACGGAGCTCCTCACTGCACTTCCACCCTCTCCACTATCTTGTTTGTTCTCACATATTTCTATATCGTATTTAATTTTGTCTTCAAAAGTTGCCCTTTGAAATTTTCTAACATTTCTAATAATTAGAATTATTAAATGGAAAGCATTTAGTGGACATAATTTCATGCTTCAATCTTTACAATTTCCTTGAGAAAATATAATAAATGAATACCTATACAAATAACAGAGTAATATTCTACTACATTTATCTGGAATCATTCAGCAACTTTTTATTATCAAAGTATTTTCTACAGAAAGATAAACAGAAATTCCCTTATGAGAGAAACATACTATAAATCTCAGGAACAAATGGTGATCTCAGATGGCATCTTAGTTATCTAGAACTACTATGACAAAAATACCGCAAGTGATGACTTTAACAAACAGAATCATTTTTTCTCCCAGTTTAGGAGGCAAGAAGTCAGAATTTAGGGCACCAGGTCTAGAGAAAGGCTTTCTCTCTCTATTGGTGCTGATGATCTTCATGTGACATTATGCCTGCCTTCTCTCATCTCAACCTTCTCCTCTGTCCTAGTCTGTTCTTTTTAACATAACAAAGAAAATCCATTCCCAAACTGGATTATAATCACAGGTATAAGGATTAGAGTCTGAAACACATCCCCTGGTACCCACAACATTTTATTGTGTTTTAGCTGAAAAATTACACAACAAATTAATTTTGCATTCAATAATCCATACACAAATTGTTCCATGGTATTGGTGACTTACCCTGTAATGTGTCAGCACTCTCTGCATTCCACCTTGCTGCCCTATTTCCATCCCTCTAGTTTCCCTCCCCCTCCTTGCCTCTCATTTTTGCTTTTCGGCAAAAATGTTCCCTGTTTGCTCTCATACACTTCATTGTTCTAAGGAGCACATTCCTCAAAAGTGTTATTGTTTATTTTGTATTCCAATTTATTATTGAGTTAATAGGTGAACTCTGGAAGTGGCATCAGTTCCAGATTAAAAGGGTACTTTATAGTGATAGTCTCAGGGGTTCTTCTGGTCTCTATCAGACAAGTAATACTGGACTTTTTTATATATATATAAATTTGAGTTTTGCTCTACATTTTTCTCTCATTCTAATCAGAACTTTTTATTGTGTCCTTAGAGGAACTGGGAGTGGGAGCTGGGCACCATCTAGTTCTTATCGTCTCAATCTAAAGGAGACTGTGGTTCATATGGGCCACTGACCTGTGGACTAATTACTTCCTTGAGTCTTTGGTCTCCTTCATTCTCCTTTGCCTCAGATGAAAGAAAAATAGTGGTATTTTAGATCAATGCTCACCAACTTTTAAAACCCTAGATGCGATGCTATTCATCAAACTAACATGTAAAATATTATTTCAGTGAAGTATGTTAAGTCTTTTGACCTAGATGGGACCCAAGACTATTGTCCTTAGCCCTGGAACACAGTAACTCAATCCTGAAAAGTGCTTGCTTATGGCTAAGAAGTTTCCATAATTATGTCTTTTATATACGCTTATGAATATGGATATACTACTATTATATCCATATTTGTAAGACACATGAGACATAATTATGGGTATACTACTATATATATGGAGTTCTGGTGTGGCGCTGTAGTTAATGTGCCAGACTGCAAAGCTGTTTGAACTGCAAGGTAGGTGGTTCAAGCTCACCAGTTGCTCCTTGGAAACCCTATACAGGGTTGCTATGGTCAGAATTGACTCAATGACACTTAACAGCAACAACAACAAATACATACTATATCCATATTTATAATAGAGTACATATATGAGGGGTTTCAAAAACTTCATGAAAAATTCCATTATCTTTTAAGCTCATTTTTCACCAACTTTTTGAAGCCCTCTTTTATCTAATTGCCAACTATACCTATATATGCATGTGCATGTATTCTTTATGCCTCCCACCCCTTTATAACATACATATGTTATATATATGTCTATACTCACAGATTTTGGGATATTACTGTTTTGAAATTGTATATGTTACAGCATTTCTAAAGCTGTACATTTTTGCAAGAGTAGAAAGCCTCATCTCTCTCCCCCATGGAGCAGCTGATGGGATCAAACCATCAATCTTGTGTTTCACTATTCAGTGCTTATCCTACATAGTCACTGCACTATACTCACATCCCTGATAGCCATCAAATAATGTTGCTTTCTATTTTCACACCTATTCTTAGTTGAGGAGTACTCTGTCATATGTCTATACCATATTTTGTTTATTTATTCACCTATTGGTAAATGAAAAAATAAAACCTTAGGTTGTTTTCATTTTTTGTATTGTGAATAATCCTGCTATGAATGTGGGTCTGCATAGGTGTGTTTGTGTCACTGTTCTTATATCTCTAAGATATATAAGTAGGAGTCAGATTGCTGGAAAATTTGACATTTCTATTTCTAATTTGCTCCAACTTTATTGTGAATTGAGTGAAGGTTCAAAGAGCAGATCATCAGTTTTACATTCAACAAATCATACAGTTGACTTCATTACATGGTTGCAATCCCCTCCTTGTATCAATAGTTAACAGTACTTACCTTCTATTCACTTTAACTATTATATCCCTCCGTATGTCTCCTCCTACCTTCATCTTTCCTCTGCTACCTCCCTCTTGTGTCTTTGCCTGCCCTGTCACCATGTTAACATGTGTCTACATTCTAGCCCATGAATAATTTTCCCTCCCTACTCTGTAACCATTATAGATGATTTCTTTTATGAAGAAACATTTTTTTTAAACTCTTTACAACATTGGTCTCATACAATATGTGTCCCTTTGTAATTGACTAATTTCACTCAGCATAATGTCTGCCAAGTTCAATCATGTTGTGGAGTGTTTCACAGAGTCATCGTTATTCTTCAGTGTTTTGTATTCTATTGTGTCTCTATAGTAAGGTTTACTTAGTCTTTTTTCTGTTGATGGGCATTTAGCTTTCTCCGTCTTTTTGATATGTCTCTTGTAGGTAGCATTTTGAAGCATCCTGTTTTCTTATCCATTCTGCTTTCTATGTCTCTTGACTGGTACATTTAATCCATTTACATTCAGTATAATTATCAATAAGTATGAATTGATTGCTGTCATGTGTGTGTGTATTTTGCATGTTGCTGCTGGATTGTTTGTTCCACATAATTTTCTATGCTGAGTTCATCTTGTTTGTGGGTTTTCTTTTTATTTTCATTTCTGTTTTATTAATGTTTACTAAGTCTTTCTGATTTTCCTCTTTTTTAATTTTGATGTGCAGGTGTATTATTTTTCTTTGAGGTTATGCTGTGATTTATTAATTTTTTCCCTACTTCAAACAGTGTGTTTTATCATGAAATCTACTTGATTCCTTGCCATTTGGATTCTGTATCTACAGTATTCCCTCTTTCTGCTATATAATTGGCTTCATTACACATTGATGTCTGTGCTTCCTTATTTTCTTTCTTGTAGGTTTGTTTTGCTTTAAATGCTTTTATATTTGAATTGAGTTCTGGGTGGTGTCATATATGGAGTCTTGGGTTATTGTCTGCCATTGTTGCTCAAAGAACACACTTTAGAATTTTTTGTAAAGTTGGCCTGGCCATTACAAATTCCTTTTATTTCTATTTATTGGGAAATAACCTAATTTTGTTGTCATATTTAAGGTGCAGCTTAGCTGAGAAGATGATTCGTGGTTGGCAAATTATTTTCTTTCAGAGTTTTATATATTTCATCTATTGTCTCCTTGCCTGCATGGTCTCTGCTGAAAAATCAGAGTTTAGTCTTATTTGCTCTCCTTTGTAGGTAGAAAGCTGCTCTTGTGTTTCTTTTTTTGTCTTGGATTTTAAAAAGTTTGATTGTGATATGTCTTGGTGATTTTCTTTTGGGATCTATCTGTTTGGAGTTCTTTAAGCTTCTTGTATGCTTATCTTCTTGTCTGTCATGATGTTAGGGAAGTTTTCTTCCAACAAAGCTTCAACAATTTTCTCTGTGATTTTTATTGTCTCTTACTGTTCTGGAATTCCAGTCACCCATACAGTGTTCCTCTTCATAATATCCCACATAACTCTTAGGCTTTTTTCAGATTTTTCATTATTTTTTCTAATTGTTCTTCTAGCATACTAGTATTGAGAGATTTATCTTCAAACCCAATAATTTGGCCTTCCACTGCTTTGAATCTTTTTCTTTTTCCTTTCAATGTTTTGCCCATTTCTGAAATCTTAGTATTAATCTTCTGCGTATCTAATTGCAGGTTTTGTATTTTTTCAAAAATTATATGTAGTTTGTTTGTTCTTGTAGCATTTTTCCTGAATTACTCTGAAGTTTTTATGTGTTCTCCTTGCTTTTCTTGATCTTTCTGTCAATCTGTTGGGTTGACTTAAATATCATTCATTTGAATTATTTTTCAGTTAATTCCATTACCTTTTTTTTAACTCAGAAATGTTTTCTGTCTCAATATCATGATCATTTGTTTGAGCCATTTTCTTTTGTGTCTTCATGTGAGCTAAAATTGTCTGTTGTCTTTAGGACATTGTGGGGTTGTATTTTTTAAAATAAGCAGTAGTTATTGGACCCAGAGGGGAGTAATATCTAGTGGACTCCTGCAATGCAAGGCGCTCATGAGGTGGTTATGGAAAGTATGTGACCCTAGAGTTCCTGGTTCTAGATGGAGTTTCTATTGGTCTCACAGTTACCTACTATGTTCAGGGCACTCGGCCTAGAAGTAGCCTGTGGGACTCCTTGGTGGAGCTCATTTCAGTGTCGTTTTAGATCACAGAAAAGCTGGAAGCAGAGTAACTAGTTAAATGCTGCTTTGGTGGTTCTGTTGGTTTTGTAGCTCTGGAGCCAAGTCCACCTGAATCCAGGTACCAAAGTGCCACAGTGGTTCCCAATTCACGCTGATGTGACTCCCAAACATGTGTCTATGAACTCCTGGAGAGCAGGGCTTGCACTGGGGTGGATGAAGTTGGGAGCTGGTCACACCTCTGGTCACCAGGAGAGCATGGGGAAAAAGAAGAAATCACACCATTTCCATCATCTATGTGAATCTGCTCTGCTAGTCCTGCTTCTCTTACCAAAGCTGCTCACAAGATGGTTGAGCTGCATACGGCCAACCGTTCGCCAGTCTCCTCTCTCACCACCCCTGCTTGGCTTCTCCTCTCAGCAAGTATTCTATCCTTTCTTCTGAAGTTCAAAGTGCAAGAATTTTCATCTGTGTCTGTTTTATTTGGTTCCTTGTATCCATTGTAGAGGGTCCGTGTAGTGCTTCTGCATAGTTCTCCACCTTGTCAGAAGTCCTGCTATTTCTAATTTTTTGAGGTAGCACCATACTCTTCTTTATCGTTGTTTTACCATTTTGTAATCCCACTAGCATTCTATAAGAGTTCTAATCTTCCCACAGTATAGCCAACATTTCTTCTTTTCTGTTTTTTGATTAATGCTATTTTTGTAGGGGTATGCTGATAACCCATTGTATTTTGATTTGTATTTCAATAGCTAATGATGGCAAATATCTTTTATGTGTTTGTTAGTCACCTTATTGTTTTCTTTGATGAAGTGTCTGTTTATGTCCTTTGCCCATTTTTTTTTAATTGGATTGCTTTTCTTTTTGATGTTGAGATACCAAAGACTTCTATATATTTCAGAGATTGGACACTTGTCAGACATGTCACTACTAAACATTTTTTCCCAGTCTGTAGGTTCTCCTTTTATTTTTGGTAAAGTGTTTTGTTTGTTGTTGTTAAGTGCTGTTAAGTTGTATCCAACTAATTGTGACCCATATAGGGTTTCGGAGGAGTGGTTGGTAGACTTTGAACCACTGACCTTGCAGTTCAAATCGACCTTGTGGTCCAGTGCTTATTCTACAGCACCACACCAAGACTCCTAAAGTATATTTTAAAATTTTATTTTTTAGGCGGTTCCAGTTATCTAGTTGATTTTTATGTTGTTTGTATATTTTTAGGTATGTTTGATAATGTATTTATACCATCAATTAGGATCCCTAGCTGTGTACCTTTGTTCTCTTCCAGGAACATTATAGTTTTAGGTCTTTGATTCATATTGAATTAATTTGTGTATGGTATGAGGTACAAATCCTGTTTCATTTTTCTTTTGAAGTCATTGTTTGTAGATTGACTTTGCTGGTTCTCCATTTTCAGTATTGCAGCTTTATTTTACTTTTGATGATTCTTTATCTGGTGGTGTCTTTATCTTTATCTGAATGATGCTGTTATGTGTCTTAATCTCAAGTTACTGTCTGATATCATCAATTCTCAGCCTGAAGGGCTTCCCTTAATGTTTCTTGTAAGGTTAGTATATAAATTTCTTTAATTTATATTTATCTGGGGGTGTCCTAGATTTTCCATTGAATTTGAAAAATGATTTTGTTGGTTATATAATTCTTGGTTGGCAGCTATTTTCTTTCAAGGTTTTATATGTGTAATAACATTACTGCCTTGCCTGCATAGTTTCTACAGAGAAATCAACATTTAGTCTTATTGGTTCACATCTGTAGGTGATATTTTGTTTTTCACAAGCTGCTTTCAGAGTTCTTTCTTTGCCTTTGGTTTTGGAAAGTCTGATTTTGATTTGTCTTAGTGACTTTTTTGGGGGGTCTGTAAGGTATGGGGCTCATTAGAGTTCCATCTTTCATGATACAGACCTACGTTGGAGATATTGTTGGTTTGGTTCTAGATCACCTCAATAAAACAAACAATGCAATAAAGTAACTCACACAAACTTTTGTTGTTTCCCATTGCAGCCCTGGTGTGGTGATATAGGATAAGCACTAGACTGTTAACCACACAGATTGTGGTTCAAACCCACCAGCTGCTCCTTGATAACCTATACAGGGTTGCTATGAGTTGAAACCAATTTGATGGACTTAACAGCAACAAAAATAATTACATATAAAAATTATGTTTACTCTGTACTATAAACTACTACATGTGCAATAGCATTATGAAAAGGTCAGTCTGAAATTTTATGTTGTTGTTGTCAGGTGCCATCGAGTCGGAACAGACTCATAGCAACCCCATGCACAGCAGAACGAA
>NW_006408616.1:6322772-6326881 GCF_000296735.1 Chrysochloris asiatica
ACTGTTTCCTCTGGACAAATTTTATAAGAATGACCAAAATGTGACACAGAGATATGGAGTAAGTACATGCTATTGAAAAAATGTCACTGATAGATATGCTCATTGCAGGGTTGTCATAAATCTACAATTTGTAAAAAAAAAAAATGCAACATCTGTGGAGTGAAATGAAGTGCAATAAATGAGATGTGCCTCTATTAGGGTCATTTTCTGTCAATAAATCTTCAAAAATTCTCTTTGTGCTTTTTTTCTCTTCTCCTTTTTTGGAATTCCAATTACTTGTAAATATTCCCTCTTGATAGTATCCTGCATAACTCCTATGCTCTGCTGATGGCTCACCTGGTGGCACAGGAGCAATCCCCATCTATCTCTTTGTACTAGCAGGGCTAGTCCAGATTATTGTTCACTGGGTGTATGTGGTGGCTGAGGGTGGGTGCATGTTGATATCTAACATCACGTGTTGGTGCTCATGGATGGACAAGGTGGTGTATAGGGTGTGTGTGGAAGGTAGCTGGAGGTGCCACTTAACCAGATGGGTACAGTGTTAGGTAGGATGTGTATGGCAGGTGACCTGGGCACAGGACACTCCCTGTTACTCAATCAAGGGCCAGAGACAGCAGATAAACCAGAATGTATGGGGCATTATTTGTCTCTCAGTTGAGGGAGTGGGGAACATATGTGGTAGGTGATCAGGTATGTTTGGAGCACTTTCTGCCCCTTAGGTGGTGTGGACCAGGGGCAGCAGGTGACCAGGAACATACAAGGTAATCTCTGCCACGTAGTCAGGGGATGGGCCAGGGTCAGTAGGCAACTGAGAGTGTGCAGTGCTGGGAACATAGAGAGTGTGCACTATTTGTCACTCAGTTTTGGGGTGAAGAGGTCTGAGGAAGGGGGCTACCTAAATTCTATTGGGTGACAGACCTCCTGCTCACATTATGAATCTATTACTCTGTGTTTGCCATCCACCCTAATGATCAGGGACTGTCACTAGAAAGTAGTCCTGTGATTGGGGTCTAGCTCCCTCCTTGCTCCAAAAACATTAGGAACCCTAGAACTTTTGCTCTGCTTTCTAGACTTTCCCTCCTTAGATCTGGTTTATGTTCTGCTCACTTTGATTCACTACAGGTAGCTATACACAGTTTTTCTGTCTCCTCTTGGGAGCTCCATGAAGTTCCAACTGATGTTAAATCTAATTCTTTATCCTTCCACTTGATGTTCACCACACAAGTGCACAGATCCTCTCAGCATTTAGAGAGACATTCCTTCTTGCTTGTTGGGTGACATGGAGTTAGTTCCGACTCATAGTGACCCTGCACAGGGTTTCTGAGGCTGTGAATCTTTGCAGGAGCTGAAGGCCTAGTCTTTCTCTCACAGAACAGCTGGTGGTTTCAAGCTGCCAGCCTTGGGTTTGGCAGTCCATACAATCAGTCAGCTCAGAATGTCCACAGCCGGCCCTGAACTGTTTATTAATAGGGTAAAGCCCAAAACAGTGGGTATGCAGAGGGAGAGAGTTTAAAAACAAACCAGGCCAAAAACTAAATCTTGAGGTACAGCATAACAACAAACAGTGTCATCTTGAAATTTATCAGATGGCCTTGAAGGCAAGAAGCCGAAAGAGGACATTAAAGTCATACTCATATTAGGCTACAGATTTTTCTCTTGTTGTTTTTCTTCTCTCTCTCCTCTTCTTTTTCCATGATTATAGACTACAGAACTCATTCTGTTTTTCCCCCCTTGTTTATTTACTGTTGTTTCTTTTTTTTTTCTCTTTAGTTCTGTTATATTTTGTTTCTGTTCTTCCTTTTAATTATATGGGGCTCTTTCTCTCCCTATACTACCTAAGAAGAGACAGCAATTGCTGTCATATAGTTAAGATACAATAACACCCTATAAAGCTTCACCATCCAAGTAAGAACCAACACCATCTGGCATACACCAAGGAGGCAGAAAAAAACCTGCTAAAGTTACTCCGAGTTAAACAATAAGAAGAGTGAAAACGGAAGCCCACCTCCTGATTACATCTACCTAGAAGCAACCAGAAAGCATAAAAATACCAAAACGCATACTCAATTAACTATTAAGACCACAGATAAACAGTAAACATATCCAAAAAGCAAAAACAGATGACCATATCAGCACACGTACAGAAACAAGATAAAATGTCTGAGACAAATGACCTAGAGGTAGATCTGGAATCCATTCTGGAAGTTAGGCAGGCCTTGGAAATGTCTAAAAAAGAATTCAGAAAGATGATTATAAAATGTATCAAAACACTATCTATACAATGGAGTTGAGAAAAATAAGGAAGAAGTCAAGGAAAGGCTACAGAAACAATCAAATAAGTTACAGCATGGGAAACAATACAAAACCTACACAAAGAGGTCCACATGATCAATAACCAAATATCAGAAATAGATAATACACTGAAAGGGCAAAGGAGTAGAACTGAAGAGATAGAAGGTAGAACTAGTGAACTGGAGGTCAAATCTCTCAATACCACTAAGATAGAAGAGCAAACAGAAAAAAAAAAAAAAGATTTAGAAAATCGTAAGAAGGTCTAACATTCATGTTGGACAATATGAAGAAGAAGAACTTAAGAATTTTCAGCATTTTGAAACAAAAAGAATCACACAAGTCCACAGAAGACATAGTTGTGAAGCTTTGGGAAGAAAATTTCTCTAACATCCTGAAAAGTTAAAAGATAAGAATTCCAGAAGCTCAACAAACCCCAGGAAGGATAGTCCCAAAGGAAAATCACCAAGACATATCATAATCAAGCTCTCCAAAATCAAAGATAAGGAGACACTCCTGAAAGCAGCTGGGAAAAGAGAAGTAAGTGTTACATACATAAGCAAGTCAGATTAAGCTTGGATCACTCAGCAGAAGCCATACAGGCAAGGAGGCAATAGGGAGACATATATAAAACCCTGAAAGAAAAAAAAAAAACAAAAAACTGCTAACCAAGAATCCTTTATCCAGCAAAGCTATCAATCAAATACAAAGCTGTTATCAAAACATTCCAGGATAAACAGAGCTAAGGGATTTTGCCAAAGCCAACCCTTCATTACAAACCATCCTAAAGGAAGTTCTGTGGAAAAAGAACAGACAACAACCAGAGATCAACATATATAGCAGCACCACCCAGAACAAAATCAACAGATGGAAGAGTCAAGAACAAAACAAAACTATAAGAACAAACTCAGAGGATCTGGGAGTTCAGTCTATGATCAAAACAAGTACAATGTAAAAGAAGGTAAACATGTAGGAACAGAGATCCAGATGGTGAGAAGGTCAGGTAGATTAAAGGATAAAACAGACTAAATTAAATGGAGAGAAAAGTTAATGGGATATAAGATATCTTCAAAGAAAATTAGCACTTCACAACATACCAATAAAATAAAAAACAAGAACATGGAAACATTAAAACTATGAGAAAACTCACAGGAAAGAACACAAAGAGCATCAACTCAGCACAGGAAGACACACAGAATAAAGAAAGCAGCAACACCACACACACACATACAAACCCATAATGGTGGCAGTTAATACATACCTATTGATAATACACTGACTGTAAACAGATTAAAGACACCAGTTAAGAGACAGAGGGTGGTAGAATGGATAAGAAAACAAGATCCTTCAATATGCTGTCTGCAAGATACACATCTTACACACAAAGGCAAAAACGTATTAAAAGCCAAAGGATGGAAAAAAATACACCAGGCTAATTGCAATAAAAAACGAACAGTAGTGGCAGCAGTAACTTCTGATAAAATAAACTTTAAGGTAAAAACCAGCATAATAGATAAAGATGGACATTATCTCATGATTAAAGGGACAATTGAGCAAGATGACATAACCATAATAAATATCTATGCTCCCAATGAAAAAGCTCCAAAATATATAAAGCAACTCTAATAGATTTGAAGAAAGAAATAGATGAATCTACAATAATAGTGGGCAATTTTTATACACCCCTTTAAAAAATGACTAGAACAACCAGAAAGAAACTTGACAAAGATGCAGAAGAACTAAACAACACATTGAGCCAACTTGACCTTATAGATGTGTACAGAGCATTAAACCCAACAACAGCACAATACACATTCTTT
>NW_006408616.1:6330509-6348551 GCF_000296735.1 Chrysochloris asiatica
AATACTGCATAGGACCACTATTGTAAAAGAATAAGAAAAAGAACACATATAAAATGGGGTCGCTATTCTTTGATGGTTACTGGATGTGGGTGGTGGGATAAGTGGAGGGAGACGAAGGTGGAGCGCAGGGAAGCGATAGTTTGGGTGCTGGGGAGGGAGGCAATACACAAGAAGCGGGAGGAGAAAGAATGGAAAAACAAGGAGGATGGAAAAACAATTAGGCAGATTTGCATGGGCTAAGTGGCACAGAGGTAAATAATGATGTATGCACATCCTTGGAACAACAGGGCTCTGGGATACAGGGACTGAGACATAGTTTGAATGAGTAAAAGAGGGGAAATAATGTTAAGATGCTTTGCTGTCTTTTGAATCTTGGTTTCCCTTGCATACCATTGTAAAATAGAAACTTGAGGGGGAGAGAAAGGAATAGCAAGAAATATCTCCATATAAATCTTTTAAATCCGTCTTCTGCCTATAACTAATTGGAATACCTAAAACAGGGCTTCAATATGCCCAGTGAAACTTCCTGTGGAGCCTCTGCATTACATAAGACCATAGGTGGAATCCTTAATCCCATTCAGAATCTTCTGAGGTGATAAATTTCCACTGGAAAGTATAAGCAGACAAGCCTGGAGTGGCTTGAAGAACAGAAGATACTTGAAAGAAAGACTGACAGGAAAAATACAAAACAATAATGACAGTCTGACTGACTATTACAAGAACAAGCTAGTTGCTCGCCCAGGAGACATCAAGGCAAGTAATTGGGTCCCCTCAGGGCAAACCCTCCAAGACAAAGACTCAGTGGAAATACATACTCTGATTGGTGGCCATGTTTGTCACCAATAAGGGGAAGTGAGGGAAAAACAGCAATGAAGCTGTGACCTAAGCCCTACAATGTTCAATAGACTCCTGTGAACCCGGATGGAGACCTGGTTGGCCAGCAGTATGGCAAAACCTGGGGACTTCTGGGCCCAGAAGTGCAGTTGATGTGCACAAGAACACCCTCACAGGCTGATAATACCCACTTGACCTGGTTTAAATGGCTGGATGATCAGAACTCAACTAGAAGAAGAAAGAAGAGGGAAAAAAAGAGTGATCTGATACAATTTGATGAACTTGACCTATACCTATAGATGCAGTAGTTCAAAAGAGGGAACAAATCTTTACAGTGAGGATCATTCCCACCCCCTCGATACACAGGGTAGACAGGGATGGGCAACTTGGGCATTGGCTACCCAAAATGGGGGGAGGGGAGGCTACAAAGGCAAGAAGTGACTGGCTTACAAGCTTTCAAGAGGGAGCCTTGATCCAGAGGGCTCAGAGGAGGGTAGAATCTCCACTGAGTAGTATTCAATCTGTCTGAGTGGTGCTGATGCAAGGAGATGGGGATAGCACTTATGTGGCACAATAGTGAATAATTGCTATCAGGACTGACTGTGAGGATTGGAGATGTAAAGGTAGACATTTTGTAGCTAAAGAAGAGGAGTGATTGACTTTGCAGTACAGGACTGGATGTCCCTGGGACCATCAAGGGAGAAAAGTCCCCAGCTGAGTGTGGGAACCTATCCAGAGAAACAGTGATGCCAGAGATGGAAGCAGAGACAATGACGTAGAGAGATGGAGTGGCTGGGGACTCTAGACCCAGGGAGGGAGAGGGGCTGTGTGCTGACAACCAGGGGACTGACTTACAACCCTTTGCTTGGTTGATGATGCATAGAGGGAATTGTAATCATGGTTATGAAATGATATACGATAGGATGAATGTAAAGCTAATCTTCTCCCATGAAAGCTATCACATAATTGACAATAAAACATTAAAAAAAAAATTCTATACAGGGTCACTGAGTTGGAAGTAACTTAATGGCACTTAACAACAATAACAACAATCCAATCATTTGGTGGGAGTTAAGAAGACTTTGGATTCCTGGTGTGTTGCTGTAGAATAAGCATTGGACTGAGAAACACAGGATCAATGGTTCAAACCCACCAGCTGCTCTTTGGAAACCCTGTACATGGTCATTATGAGTTGGAATTGACTCTACAGCACATAAGAACAACAAGAAGACTTTGGATAGAAAAACCATATCAAGTAAATTCACAGTAGCACACCCACTTTATTCATTTTAGATAAAATTATAATTCGTCGTTATTAATTAATGTAAAAATGTTCAGTTTGTAATTCAAGCTATCACTTTCCTAGAGACAAGCATTGTATTGTGGTATAAGAAAGATCAGTTGCATACTTTTCATTGTGTTACACATAATATTAAAAAGACACAAACTTGACAGTTGAGATTTAAAAAAATGTCAGTCCTTCTTCAAGAATATTCTTAATTATTAGTTGTTGTTGTTTTTTAAAAACTACAAGTGCATGGTAAATGAAGAAAACAGTACCTGGCAGTACCTCCTTGATTTGAGCTAAGACTTCAGAGCTTTGCGCACCATTGCTTTTGTGCCATCATTGCAGATATCAACATGGTAAATAGACAAATAACATGGTTGTTGTTAAGTGCTGTTGAGTGGTTTCTGATTCATGTCAATCCTGTGTAGGGTTTCCAAGGAGCAGCTGGTGAGTTTGAACTGACACCCTAGCAGTTCAAACCAATCTTTTAATCTAGTGCTTATCCTACAGAGCCATACCAGCTATCACTATCAAATAATCATATTATTATAAAATAGTTTTGACGTCATGGGACCTACAGGAGCCCATAAACCACACTTGTGCTATACATTGTTATTTAAATTTGGCACCGGAACAACTTGCATGTTAAAAATATCCTAAGTGGGTGGGTGGGGGGGCAGTAATGAATAAAATCTGAATAAGGCATTTTTTGAGTTTCAAATAAGAATAGATACAAAAGCAAATTTTTCAGCACCATCAGATGATTAATTGACATCTTGTTAATACTAATAATATGGGGATATGATTTTTAAAAAAGCTCAAACATTTGAGTGGATTTTTCAATTTTACTCATAAGGATTTCACAGCATCCCCAATGAGATTGCTTGTTGAATCAGTCCAAGACTTTTGTTTTATGGCTTATTTAGGTGGTAATTCTAAGGCTGTTTCAAACCCAGGCTGGGTCATTGATCAATACTTAATCAACCCACATACTACAATTCACTAAATCACTTTTTTGAAGTCATCCATCCATCCTGTTCCTAGCTTACCCTTATTACATTAAAGCCTGCAGGAATGCCGCCAGTATTCTAGTTCTTTGCCTCACATCACCCTGAAATTGGTGCTCTAAGAATATGTTCTGTTTTTCTGTCCCTACGCCGTCTAACAGGTGTCCTGTTGTGACACTGTACAATAAGCACTCAACTTCTAACCACAAAATCGGCAGTTCAAAATCACCAGACACTTCCTTGGAAACCCTATACAAGATCACTATGAGTCGGAGCCAATTCGACGGCACTTAACCACAACCCGCTCTACCAATATCCTTTTTTATGCAGTGTTTCCTTTTCATATTAAGCAGCTAATGTGTTGGTGATTGATAGCGTGTATAATTCATCAGAAACATAAATGAATCCCACTTTACATTTAATCACAAACACCTCTTGACAGTCTTATAAAGATGAGAGGATTTGGTGTGAGTAGAATAGTAGCAACATTGGGAAGGGGCTTAAACTGCAACTGTTTACCTGAATAAACTGAAGATGTCATTTGGAGGAACATCTTAGAACTGTGATAAAAGTTCTGTAATGAATCAATGCAATATATATATATATAAAGAGTTTTTATCCATAGTTTGTCATGATCTACACAATTGGAAAGTCTTTGCAGAGTCAATTGTTGTTGTTAAGTGCCGTCGAGTCAGTTCCAACCCATAGCGACCCTGTACAGGGTTTCTGAGGCTGTAAATCTTTACGGGAGTAGAAAGCCTCATCTTTCTCCCGCGGAGCGGCTGGTAGTTTTGAACCGCTGACCTTAAGGTTCGCAGCCCGATTCATAACCACTACGCTACCAGAGCTCCTTTTGCAGAGTCAATAGAGCACAGACTATGTTTCTCTGGTATTCTCTGCTTTTAGGCAAGATCCATCTGATGTCAGCAATTATATTCCTAGTTCTATATCTCTGGAGAAGAATATCATGTTTGATAAGGTGGAGGGTCAGAGGAAAAGAGGAAGACCCCAGCAAGATTGATTGGCAAAGTGGCAGCATCAATGGGCTCAAGTGTAGCAATAATAGTGAGGTTGGCCCAGGATTGGGCAATGCTTCATTCCTTAGTGCATAAGGTTGCTATGGGTAGGTACTGACTCCATGGCACCTAACAACAACAAAAGTCCTACTTGAATTTCTGGCAGTGCTCTATGTCAATGTACTGTTGTAGATATTTTAAAATTATTTTTGACAAAATTTTACTTGCATGTGATATTAATGATATTTTTCAATGAATTCCACATTCCATTGGGTCAACTCTCTTTGGAATGGATTGGGCAGATAACTGTCTTCCAAATGTTTTGGCAAAGATACCTGAGCAACACTAGTACTGCATCAGTTTGCTGAAAGATTTCAATTTGTATTACATCAATTCCTGGAGCCTTGTTTTTTATTTGCCACTGCCTTCAGTGCAGCTTAGATTTCTTTCTCTGGTATCATTGATTCTTAATCATATGTTATCTCTTGAAAAGGTTGAACATCTACCACTTCTTCCATCTTCTTTTTTTTTTTTTTTAAGGTTTTTATTGTGGATTGAGTGAAAGTTTACAGGGCAGATCATCAACAAACCATACACCTTGTTTTACTACAATGATTATAATCCCCTCCATGTACTATCAGTTAACAATATTTCTCTCTATTAACTTTTGCTTTAAAAAAACAACAACAGTCTGGCATATATAATAATTTACACCTCCAAAGGGCACATTCTGCAAGTCTCCCTCCTAGCAATGGGCTCTTAGTCCCTCTCTTTCCATGAATCTAGAGTCCTCAGCCACTCCCTTTCTACATGACCCCATCTCTGCCTCCGTCTCTGGCAACACTGCTTCTCTGGATAAGGTCCCGCATTCTGCTCTTGCTCTTCTCCCTTGATGGTCCTAGGATCTCTGTTTCTGGACTCTTCCATCTGCCTCTATTGCTTTTTTTCCTCTTTAATGTTTTATTGTGAATTTTGTGATCGCTTACATGGTAGAACATTAGCTTTATATTCATCCTATCTTATATTATTTCATTGCCATGGTTACAGTCCCCTTCATGTATCATTAACCAACCAAAGGGTATACGCTGCAGGACTGCCCACCCCTACCCCCCACCCCCAATCGTCAGCACACAGCCCTTCTCCATCTCAGGAACTAAAGTCCCCAGCCACTCCATCTCTTCACATCATCTTCTCTGCCTCCATCTCTGACATTACAGCTTCTCTGGGTAGTGTCCCACTCTCCGCTCTTTTCTCTTGATGGTCCCAGGGACCTCTGCTCCTAGACTGTAAAATCAATCATTCCCTTCCTTTTGCTACAAATCATCTACCTTTACATTTCCAACCCTCACAATCAGTCCTGAAAACAATTATTCACTACTGTGCCACATGAGAGCTACCCCCATCTCCTTGCATCAGCCTCGCCTAGACAGATTGGATACTAGTCAGTCACATAGCCACAGAGGACTAGAGTGGAGATTGAAGCGCCCAGCTGATTAGAAGAGAGGGCATATGCACAAAAACATCCACACTTACAAATAATACCCACTTGACCTGGCTTCAATGCCTGAATGATCAGAACTCGAGTAGAAGAAAGAAGAAGACAAAAAGAGTAATCTGATATAATTTGATGAATTTGACCTGTACCCATGGATGCAGTAGCTCAAAAGAGGGAACAGTCTTTGCAGCAAGGATCATTCCCACCCCCTCGGTTCACAGGGTAGACAGGGATGGGCAACTTGGACATTGGCTACACAAAATGTTGCAGGGAGCAGCTACAAAGGCAAGAAGTGACTGGCTTATAAACTCTCACGAGGGAGCCTAGATCCAGAGTGTGCAAAGAAAGATAGAATCTCCATTGAGTAGTATCGAATCTGTCTCGGTGGGAATAGGACTCTTGTGGTACAATAGTGAATAATTGTTATCAGGACTGACTGTGAGGGTTGGAAATGTAAAGGTAGACATTTTGTAACAAAATGAGGGGAGTGATTTACTTTGCAGTTCAAGAACGGAGGTCCCTCGGACCATCAAGGGAGAAGAGCAGAGTGTGGGACCCTACCCAGAGAAACAGTGATGCCAGAGATGGAGGCAGAGACGATGCCGTGGAGAGATGGAGTGGCTGGGGACTCTGGACGCAGAGAGAGAGAGGGGCTGTGCACTGATGACTGAGGGGTAGGCTTTAGGGGTTTACTCTTTGGTTTTCTGATGATGCATGGAGGAGATTTTAATCCTGGCAATGAAACAATATATGATAGGATGAATGTAATGCTAATGTTCTCCCATGTAATCTATCACATAATTCACATTAAAAACTTAAAAAAAAAAGCCATTGCATAATCACCAAAGCAAAGGTAAACATCTTTTTCATATCTCTTTTTACGTCATCATCTAAATCTGGCTTGCATCTCTGGTAGTTCCCTTTCAATGTACTGTTGCAGATATCTTTTAATTATCTTGAGCAAAATTTTACTTGCATGTGATATTAGTGTTACTGCCCAATGATTTCCATATTCCACTGGATCACATCTCTTTGGAATGGGCACAAATATAGATCTCTTCCAGTCAGTAGGCTAGGTAGCTGTCTTAGAAGTTTCTTGGCATAGATGAGTGAATACCTCCAGTGGTGCATCAGTTGGTTGAAAAATTTCAATTTGTTTTCCATTTTTGTCAATGCCTTCAGTTCACCTTAGACGTCTTCCTTCAGTATCATTGACTTTGAACATATGCTACTCTTGAAATGTTTGGACATCAACTATTTCTTTTTGGTACAGTGATTCTGTGTGTTTCTTCCATCTTCTTTTTATGTTTTCTACATTATTAAATATTTTCCTCGAATAATCCTTTAATATTGCTAGTTGAGGCTTGAATTTGTTTCCTCTGTTCTTTTAGTTTGAGAAATGTTGAGCATGTCCTCTGCTTTTGGTTTTGTAACTCAGATTTTTGTATATTTCATTAAATACTTGACTTTGTCTTCTTGAGCTGACCTTTGAAATTTTCTGTTCAGCTTTTTTACCTTCTCATTTTTTCCATCTGATTTATACTGGGCTGTTAACATTAAGCTCAGCAGTTAGAAACTACCAGCTGCTCCGTGGGAGAAAGATGAGGCTTTCTGCTTCCATAAAGATTTACAGCTTTGGAAACCCTATGCAGGGTCTCTATGAGTTGGAACCAACTCCACGGCACCCTACCACCACCACCATCACATGCTGGAGAGCAAGTTTCAGAGTCTCCTTTGACTTTCATTTTGTTCTTTTCCTTCTTTCTTGTCTTCTTAATGACCTTTTGCTGTATTCCTCTATATTCTTGATGTCATCTCACAACTCTTCTGGTGTTTGGTCATTAGTCTTCAATATATTAAATCTGTTCTTCATATGATCTTTAAATTTAGGTGGATATGTTCAATGTCATGTTTTGGTTCTCATATACTTGTTTTCATTTTATTCAGCTTCAACCTGAACTTGCATATGAGCAAGTGATGGTCTGTTGCACAGTCTGCCCCTGGTCTTGTTTTGGTTGATAAGGCTTTTCCACCAGTCTGTTTCCACAGATGTGGGTTTTTTGAGTTCTGTGTATTCCATCTGGTGAAATCCATGTGTATAATCATCTTTTATATTGTTTTTTAAAAGTATTTGCAGTGAAAAAGTCATTAGCCTGGCAAAATTTATTATGCAGTCTCCAGCATCATTTCCAACCTTTATATATTCCAATCACCAGTAATTATCAACACATCTTGATTGCATGTTTGATCAATTTCAGACTGAAGAAGTTGGTAGAATTCTTCAATTTCATCATCACTGGCTTTAGTGGTTGGTGCATAAATTTGAATAATAATGGTATTAACTGGTCTTCCTTGCAGGCATATAAATATTATTGTATCACAGAGAATATAATACTTCAAGACAGATCTTGAAATGTTCTGTTTGATGATGAATGTGATGCCACTCCTCTTCAGTTTGTCATTCCCAACATAGTAAACCATGTGATTGTCAGATTCAAAATGACCAATACCAGAGCCCATTTCAACTCACTAATGCCTAAGATATTGATGCTTATGCATTTCATTTTTGCCAACTTCCTATTTCCCTAAATTCATACTTCATTCATTCCATGTTCTGATTATTAATGGATGTTTACAGTGTTTCTCCTCATTTTGAATTATGCTCCATCAGCAAATGAAGGTCCTGAAATCTTTGCTTCAATCACATCACCACAGTCATCTCTATTTTGATGAGGCAGCCCTCCTCCAGTTGTATTTTGAGTGCCTTCCAACATAAGGGGCTCATTCTTAGGCACTATATCTGACAATATTCTGGTACTATTTCTTCATGTTTCAATATTCAATTTTCTGGAGCTATCTGACTGTGTTTCACTGCTATTTATAAGGTTTTCAGTGACTAAATATTCTGAAGTAGTCTGTCTCTCCTTCTTCCAAGTTTATCTTAGTCTGGAAGCTCAGCTGAAATCTATCTACCATGGGTGACTCTGTCAGCATTCAAAATGCCTGTGGCATAGCTTCCAGCATCACAGCAACATGCAAGTCACCACAGTGCAACAAACTGACGGAAGAGTGGTAGAATTGTTTTAAATGGTGAAAGTACATGTCTGTTAAACATGTTAGGGGGAAAGCTGCTGAGAAATTCTAGGTTGGAAGGATTTTACTGACATGACTTTACAAAACTGCATTGTTGTTGTCAGGTGCCATTGAGTCGGAACCGACTCATAGCAACCCCATGCACAGCAGAACGAAACAATGTCTGATCCTGGGCCAACCTCACTACCACTGTCACACTCGAGTCCATCAATGATGTCAAAACTGCATAAATCTTCATAAAAAAGAGAGATAAATAAGAATGTTGTCCCTCCTGATGGGATGTAATAGGATGCATACAATACCATCTATGAAATACTTTAGGGAAAAAAATCAAACCTAAATCTGAAAAATTTATAAAAGTACAATGGATTAGAGATATAAATAAATGACACCAGAGATGTACAAATCAGTAAAGTATACAATATGCATATTCCATAAGACAATCTTTTTCAATTAATTAATTGCAAGGAAAAATAGCCTATGTCTTAAAAGAATACTTGAGACACAATAATCAAATTCAAAATTTGAACCTTCTTGTGATCCTTTCAGGAGTAGAAAGCCTCATCTTTTTTCCACAGAATGGCTGGTGGACTTGAACCACCAACCATGTGAATTCAAAAAGAAGAGAAAAGAGGTAGAGATAGAATAAATATCATTGTCTCAGCACTATTATTATTGTTTTTAGGAGAGTTAAGAGTATTTGGTTGGGGGGAGGGGAGTGTGGTAGCTCTGTCAAATAAGCAATAGACTGCAAATCACAGTGGTTCAAGTCTACCAGCAGCTCTACAGGAGAAAAATGAGGCTTTCTGTTCCTACAAGAATTTACAGGCTTGGGAACACTATTCAGGGTTGTTGTGAGTTGGAACAGACTGGACAAGATTTAACAACAATAAAAATAATATGTGTAATAACTATTTAAAAACAAGGATATATTTGTTGCACAGGTTCATAATGAAGTATTTGCTGATAAATATGACAATGTTTAAGATTTACTTCAGAATTATCCAGTATGTAGGACAAGGACTATGGATAGTAGAAGAGATGAAACAAGATTATCCATGTCTTGAAAACTGTTGAAGCTGTGTGGTGGGTACAGGGAAGTTCCTAATAGTATTAGCTCTACTTTTTTATATACTTGAAAAGTTTTGTAATAAATATTTTTAAAAACTGTCTCTATATTTTTATTCCATTTTTTTTTTACTGCTTTCTGAAAAACTGTAACATGACTTGTAGAAATATAGAACAATGAAAATCCCTTCTCAGAAACTTTGATATAATAATGAATTCCATAAGTATTAAATCTTTGCTACCCTTCATCAGTTATTTAGAAAAAAAGATGATTTCTCACATTAAATGACATGAAATATCTATATAATGGACTCAGGACTAAAATATTTTTATTTCATATGAAAGAAATACAATACTTGAGTTATTAAAAAATGGATTTTTTTAAAAAACAACAACATAGATTGTCTTAAAATTAGCTTTCCTCTAGGGTAGCACTCTATTCATTTGACACTGAGTGAGACTAAGGTATAGTTTTCAATTTACCAAGCATCTGTCAATGTATAGTGAATAAAATTGTGATTTTTACTGAACAGTAAAACAATAAAACTTTCTCTAGACTGAAGGTTGTGCTTCAAATTCTTTTTTTAATCTTGTTTTCTACAATGCGTCTGTCATGAGTCCTGTGCCTGAGCTGACACCATTTCACTATGGAATGGCTATTTCGCCAACAAATAAACTAATGATAATCTCAAATTATAAATATTTCTCAATCATCTTAAGTAACTACCACAATAAAACACTTCAAAACAATATAGGTACAGCAGCATCAGAACTTAAGAAAAGCAAACTTCACAGCTCTACTTTTCTAGTAAGTAGTAAAGACAACATTTAATAACTGAAAAACGAGGTCAAAGTAATATGTTACCATCCATTTATTGTAATTTCTGAAACATTATCTATCATGTCTAAATAAATATATAAATGTTAATTTTCTCACATATGGGAATTATTCAGGCATACATGTGTGTTCTCACAATGAAGGCAGCACCACAGAATCTCTGAGAGGTTTGCTATGGGTTATGCTGAAAAATTTTCATAGAATTAGTGTTCCTATGTATGCTACTTACAGACAAAACAGTGATGTGGTTTATAGTATGGATCGGGACCTAATTGCTTGGGTTCTATTCCTCTCACCGTAAACTAAGTTGTGGTTTGGGCATAGTTACTTATTTATCCTCTTTGTACTTCAGTTTTCTCACCCATAAAATGAAACTGACTAGCCATGAGACAGAATAGTAACACTTTCTTCATAAATGCTACTATTAACCTTATCATGAGGATTTTACAAGGAAACACTTAAAACAGTGCCTGATGCATAATTACCAAAGGGAAATGTCCATGGCACACTGACATTTTAAACCACTGCATACTGATTAAAGCTCTTCTTGACAAAGCAAGTTTGTCCACTCCATTACCTAGTCTTCCTTTTATCCATAATATTAAATCAGAAAAAAAAAAAAAATCCTGTTCAGTCAATTATGAGAGATACTGTCCCCATGTGTGGTGTGTCAGAGTAGAACTGTATTCCGTAGAGTTTTCAGTGGCTGAGTTTTTTGGGAAGTAGATCACTAACCCTTTCTTCTGAATCACTCTAGGTGAACTTGAACCACAGTCTTTCAGTTAGCAGGCAAGCACATTATTGAATCCCAGATTTTAGTTGGGCACATTGTCAGCTGAAGTAAAAGACAATACTTCCTAGCCTTTGCCTATCTTCTGTGTTGTGTGGGACTTCCCAGAGATTTTCTTGAAGTAGATGGATCTGTCCTTTTTTCTTCTCCTCTTCTACCTGTCTTTCTGGAATGTGGATGCGGTGGCTGAAGCTAGGATGCTCCACATAGATCAGCAGGTCATGCTTTACAGATGGCATAAAAGCTGGACAGAAGGAGTCCAAGCCCTTTATAATTGTGGAGCTGCCTTACCAGCCCAGACATTTCCATTTCCAGACCTCTTTCTAGTGAGAGATAAGAAACCTTCCAGCATGTATGAACCTCAGGGAATTTTGTTTTGATTTATATTTCTTTATTATTGTTGTTTTATTTGTTAAATATAGCCAACCAAACCCATTAGATCTGGACAGAGACCTGCATGATAAATAATATCTAAAAAGTGTATTTCTTTTAGCAATGTCTGCCAGTTGATATGAGAGTGAGAGAAGAAATACAGACGTGCAGAAGTCAGGTACCTGAGATTGTAGACAGGCTACGAAAACACATTCACCAAGGGCATGAATAAAGCCACACAGTTTTGGGAGGGCTACAAGAATCATCGATACCATACAGAAATTCTTAGGTAATTTGAGACAAAGAAACATACAAAATGAGAAGAAAAGACAGCTAGAAATATTGTTCGTAGTTTTGGAGCATAAGGAGAGGAATAGCTTATGCAATTGCTGGGGCTTGATAGCAAGCCAACGTTTTTTGGCAGCCTAGCACTGAAAGTCAGTAATCTATAATAAGTGAGAGTCACTACACCAAAATAGTTCCTAGAATGAATCCACACTGAATTTAATAAGGGGAATGTTCCCATCCATACTGAGAATTGCTAGTGTAGTGTCAACTTTTATTAATTTTGTTTGTTTCACCAGTCATAGGTCAAGATGTGCACACTGATTTATATTTGGAAAAATTGCTGGCTATCTTCTTTTGTAATGGCAAATGCAAATTTGATACAAACAGCACTAAGCATCCCTTCAGTCTTGCTGACCTGGAATTGTCTGTGACACGCTGAGTGGTAGGCGTCATGTTGGGCTCTATGTAACAGCCAGAGCATGCTAAAATACTTGCCTCTGAATTGTGGCTGACCCATCTCTTTGATAGTTGAGTGTTTAACTTCTAATTGTGTGACATATTTCCTATATGCACCCTCTTTCTTTCTTTCTTTTTCTTTTTCTTTTTTTGTTGCATTCCATAATAGAAAGAACCCTCAGCATTCACCTTGTACTGCCTTAGTTCAAATAGAAGCCAGACTGAAAATATCCTGGATAGGTAACTACAGAATTTTAAGCTTTGAGACTTTCCTGTTACAGATTTCATAATTTAACTCAACAGTTCAGTTTGTTTCTTTACCACCAAATTTACTATAAGTTCTTCCTTATACAAAATCAAAATATTTGTTCTCTTAATGTCCTTCCCTTTATTTGATCTTCAGCAGACACAAAGAAGAGCTTATCAGAATCTCCAGGAAAAGCCCTTCTTATTCTCTATAACAAACCAAGGCATCCTTGCCCTTCTTAAAGCTAAACTTCTTTAAAATCAAAAACAATTCTTTTGATTATTTCATATGACATTTACATATTTGTTAATTTTTTTTCTTCATCTATTCTAGTTACTCCACATTCTCTTAAATGTCTGGTAACCTAAGCTGACACATTGATCTAAAAAGTATCTGACTGATATGAACTATGATGAAAAGATAATTTACCACACATGGTACTGTATTAGTTTCCTAGGGCTGCCAAATCAAATGCCTCAATTGAGTGACTTATAAGAACAGAAATTCACTGATCACAGTTCTGGAGGCTAGAAATCTAAGTAAGGGTGTTGATCATGTTTATTTCTTTTGAAGGCTTTGAGACAGAATATGTCTCATGTTTTTCTCCAAACTTCTGGAGATGGACCAGGATCCTTGGTGGTTTTTGGCTTATAGATACCTCTAATCTTGCTTCTGTTTTCATGTGGCTATTTTCCTTTGTATCTCTCTAACTGTTGCTCTTATCCATTTTTTATAAGAACATTATTCACATTGGATTAGGACCCACCCTATTCCAGTATCACCTTGTACTAACTTCACTAATAACACATTCAAAGACCCTATTTCTAAACCAGGTCATGCTCACAGATACCAGGAATTAGGATACCAACACATCGTTTGGGGGATGAGCACAATTCAGTTCATAATAGGAAGATAAACATTTTTGTATTTTAGTATAAATTGTTATTCTGAACACACACAGCCTATATGGTTGACTATGAAGTTAGATTTGTTTTCTACTGTGCTTCTTTATAGCCAGTAGCCCTTGCTAATGTTTGTATTGATGAGGTCTAAGAATACAGTTGGCAGTCCATGGACCATCAAAAGAACAAACAAATCTATGTTAGAAGAAGTACAGCTAGAGCGTTCCTTGGAAGCCAGGATGGCCAGACTTCACATACTTCAGACATATTGTCAGGAGGGAACAGTAACTGGAGAAGGAAATTGTGTTTGGTAAAGTGGAGGGTTGGAGAAAAAGAAGAAGACCCTTAACTAGACAGATTGGCACAGTGGCCGCAGCCATGGGCTCAAACCTAGCAATGATTGTGAGATTGGTGCAGGACCAGGCAGTATTTTGTTCCATTGGGCATGAGGTTGCTATAAATCAGTACAAACTAAATGGCACTTAACAACAAGATTACAGTTGAGATTTGATCCCTTTTGACTTCCATTCTGTTTTTGTATGACTATTTGGGCATATAAAAAGGTTGTGAGCAGTAACTATGATATTTAAACAGGTGTGGAAGTTATTTCCAGGGAAAAATAGGAAATACGTAACATGAAATTGATTTCAGTGAAAATCTATAATCAATTTAATATTTTCTAATTTAGGATGTAGGAGTACCATGATTCTGTAAGGTAGGCACTGGACAATGAACCACAAGGTCAGTGGTGCGAGCCCATCATTTGATGTACAGGAGAAATCTAATCTTGCAAAGATTTACAGCCTCTGAAACCCTGTACAGGGCCTCTATGAGTTAGAACCAATTCAACGACATTTAACAATAACAATTTACTACGTGTCAAAATCAGTTCTCACCTACACCTTGCAACACACACATGAGCTACATATTTTACAGATGAGAAAAATGAGTTAAAATGAAAAATAACTTGCTTGAACCAGTCATGATCAGAGGAGACAGGATTTGAATCCACTACTCTGACACCTGGACCTGTATAATTATGGTGATAGTGGTGGTTGTGTGCCATTGAGTTGGTTCCAACTCATAGAAACCCTGGGTTTCCAAGATTGCAACTCTTTAAGGGAGGAGAATGCCTCATCTTTCTCTGGTGGAGCAGATGGTAGATTCAAACTGCTGAACTTGCAGTTAGCAGTGCAATTCATAACCTACTACAGTACTAAGGCTCCTTCCACTATTTTACACTATTTACAAATTTGGATCTATTTGAAGAAAGGAAATTTAGGGTAAGCTTTATCCTAGTAAAAACAAAGCAAAACAACCAAGAAAAGTTAGAAAATCTGTAAGAACTTCATTGTTGATCAGTTAATACAGGAGTTTTCATAGAGTGCTTGCATTTAGCTTCAAACAGTTTTTATATAAATTCTAGATGGCTCAGAGCCATTTGATTATCATTTTAGTGGTAACAACATTTGACTCTTTTGACATAAAAATTGAGGTGTTTTTGCAGTTACTTGTGAATGCGTAACTTAGAACGAACCTAAATCTCAGGCAAAAGTACAATAGCAAATAGAAAATCCAGTTTCAAACTCTGGTTAAAAACAGCAAATGTACATGATCCACTTCCTACATACATACAGAACTTATGTAAGTTTAATTTTTAAAGTGTTCCATAGATGGCTTGGCAAAAGATATGTGTATGTATATAGAGAGAAGTTGGAAACAAATGAGGCTAGATGTTAACATTAGGATAGAGTTCTCAGGTGTACGAAATACAATTGCAGGATGCCCAGCTGAATTTGAATTTCAGATAAACAAGTAATGTTTCAGTATAAGTTTGTCAAAATTTTATATGCACCCTTATACCTGAACACTTACTTGTTATTTATCTGTGAAAAAGAATGATTTACTTTTTTAAACTCCAAGCGTATATACTTCCCAGACACACCAGAATGGAGGATGAAGGGACAAAACATAAGAGAGACCCAGTTAAAGCAAGTGGCCCAATCTGGAAAAACTCTTTGTCCCCACAGACTAAGTCTCACCTCTGCCCAGAGACACCAGATGCAGTTAAGGGGCACCTGCAAGGATCCTACTACAGCCCTCCAGACTCAGAAACAGCAGCAGCTTTGCTGGGGAAATCTCTTTGACCTCCTTAGACAGCACCATCAGGGAACAGTGAGGGGTCCAGAGGCATCAAATAAATCAGGCAGACCAAAAAAAATACCACAAAGACTCTGAAAACTAGATTACCATTAGAACCATAGTACACAAAAGAAGACCAAGACCAATATGCTACACCTAGACAGGTTACTTCCTGCCAAAACTAAAGATTTAAATAGGATTTACAGTTTCCTAACATAATCAAGTAGTCCTGGTGTGGCGCTGTGGGATAATGCAATGAACTGCAAGGTCAGCGGTTCAAATTCACCAGCCTATTCTCAGAAACTCAAGAGTTTTCTATACTTGCTCTCTCTAATTATTTTTCCCATTAATTTAAAAAAACCAGTTACACTCCAAATAGTCTTTTCCAATCTATTCTCACTGAATATGTTCTTTCCAAGGTTAACAATGACCTCCATGTTTCTAGATTCCGTAATCAACTCTTAGTACTATTTATACTGTTTGACACAGTGGACCACTCCCCATTCCTTAATACACTTCCTTCTATTGGCTCCCAGAACATACTCCCTTGGTTTTCCTCCTACATCCCTTTGCTGCTGTTCTGTCAGCTCCTCTTTATATATCCAAATTCTTAACTTTAGAGCATCCCAAGGCTCAGTCTTCAGAGAATTTTTTCTGTATTCTTTCAGTCCTTCTAGGGACTCATCAAGTCTCATGGTTCTAAATGTCTTATTTATGCAAATGATTCTTACATTACTCTTTTGTCTATACCTTTCTCCTCTAATCCAGATTCAAATATCCAACAGCCAATTCTTGTCTCCCCTTTGGTATCTCAAGCTTAATATGTTCCATACAGAATTTCTGATGTTTCCATATCAGTTATAGTTTGGCAAGCAATACTTAAATTGGGTAATTTAAGGACAGTTTAATAAAGGGATCATACAGGGTGTAGGGAAAACACAAAGGATAATGCCCAAGGCCAATGTTAATACTGGAAACCATTTCCCATCCACTCTAGGTCTAAAGGGGTAAAAGAAGGAAACAGTTATTAGGAAAGAGAGAACTATGTGAAAAAGGTAAATTGACAAGATTTTTAACTCACTCTGGAGTGAGGCAACGAGTTTACAGCAATTCCTTCTCTTGAATCTTTTATCAGTGCTTCCCATCAGATGAACACACATGAAAAAACAGAGAACAAGAACCACAAAACAGTGTAAGAATACTACGTGAATCCAGTGAGATGGATAAGACATATCCTGTTTACTCCAAAAACATCTTTACCCATTGTCTTCTCCATATTAGTTGATGAAAAAGCCATATTTTTGATGCAGTCAAACAAGGATCGATTGTATAAAACACACCGAACAGGCTTCACACTGAAAATGCTCTTTCCAAGGTCAACAATAAATATATGTACCCAAGTTTCTTCTCTGTCTCATATCCAATCCATCAGGAGATCTCATTGGATCTAACACAAAAATATATTTTCATACTCTTGACTGTTTTTCACCAGCTCTACTGCTACCATTATAGTTGAGCTCACCATTCTCTTGCAAAAGCATTCTGTCTCCCAACTTCCACCCTCAATTTCATAGTGTCTATTTTAAACACAACAATGATAGTAAGCCATTTGAAGCATAAGTAAATTCATGCCACTCCTCTGCTCAGAATCCGCCAATGGCTTCCACGCTACATCAGAAGAAAAGCTTAAATCCTTACAATGACCCAGAGGACTCTATGAACTCATCTTCTACTTCTTCTTGCCTTGTTTACCTTGTTCCAGCCATGCTGGCTTCCTTACTATTCTCAAACACAGCAACAAATTCCCACTACCAAGGTTTTGCACTTGTTTCCTCCATGCATAGCATTCTTCTAGATATCTACAAGGTAAACTTCTTATCTTCCTTCAAGCAATTCATCAAATGACACTTTTTCAAAGAAATCATCATGACCACCTTATTTAATATTGAATCCACCTGGAATTTTCAATCTCCACATTAATATATATGTGTGTGTGTAACATTTTTTGTCTGTTTTGTTCACTGATGGATTGCAACTATCTAGACCAGTGCCAATCACTAGTAAGTTCTTAATAAATATTTTGAGAATGAGTTCTGACTGGATGAAATAAAATCATACTTATAAACACATTTTTATGTTGGATCACTTTAAAATATTACTCAAAACTCATTATAATCAAGTTGAATTGAAATTATAGTGACTCTAT
>NW_006408616.1:6348651-6352115 GCF_000296735.1 Chrysochloris asiatica
ACATAATAGAACTCCCATAAGATTTCCAAGGCCGTAAATCTTTATGGAAGCAGACAGACTTATCTTTCTCCCACAGAGAGGCTGATGGGTTTGAAGTGCTGACCTTTTGATTAGTAGACAGCTACTTTCACCCCAGCACCACCAAGTTTCCCTAATATAGTGTTGCTGTTACTGTGTGCTGTTGAGTCAGTTTTAATTCAGCTGGTGGTGAACAACTGACTTTGTAGTTATTAGTTCATTGCTTATCCTACAGTGCCATACTTGTTGTTAAGTGCTATCTAATCAGTTCCAACTTTTAGAGAACTTGTATAGCATTTCCACTGAGCAGCTGATGGATTTGAACCACCAAACTTGCAGTTAGCAGTCCAGTGCTTGTCCTACAGTGCCACATAATATCTGTAGACTGACTGAAAGAGTATTTTATATATAATTTACCTACATAATTTATTCTTTCATGTGAATTTTTTACATGCTTACAGACCAGCATGAAGGTCTTTGTAGAACCAAATGCTCTTACTTATTTTGACAGTTAAGGTTCCATGTCAAATTTACTGGACCAAGATTTTCAGTACCTTAGTAGTTAAGCTATCTCACATTATGTGATATAATATGATGTAATCACTCCCATAATGTGAACTGATGTGATCAGTCCTGATCTGATGTAATTATCTTATGGATTGTAAACACTTACTTAGATGATGTTAATGAGGACTCCTGGACTGGTGCTATAGGATAAGCACTGGACGTGAACCACATAGTCAACAGTTCAAACCCATCAAATGCTCCTCAGAAACTTTGTACAGGCTTACTATGAGTTGGAACTAACTAGATGACACTTAATAACAACAACATGATATTAATGAGACTGGATACCATCTATAATATTAGGTTGTATTTTAAGTCAATCTCTTTTGAGACATAACAGATTAAATAAGCAAGCAAAGCTCAGAAAGACGTATTACCATCAAGAAAAAAGAGCCAGAGTGGAATGCAACTTTTGAACTTATGGTGCCTGCACTGTTAAGCTTCTATATCCAAGAGAAAGACTGGGTGGCAAGACGCATGAAGGTCTCCAAGGAATGCTAGTTCAACAGATACAGAAAGGAGACAAGGACTTATCTTCAGAGCTGGCACTCAAATTTGGACTTTTACCATCACTCATCTCTCAGTTTGTTGCACTGTGGTTGCTTTGGAGTTGTTGTTATGCTGAAAGCTATGCCAATAGTATTTTGAATGCCATCAGGGTCACTTATGGCTGACAGGTTTTAGCTGACCTTCCAGACTAAGGCAGACTTGGAGAAAGAAAAGGCAGACTGCTTCCAAATGTTTAGCCACAAATCATTATGAAGAGCAGTGAAATACTGTCAGATAGGACCAGAATATCGTCAGAAAGAGTGCCAAAGATGAGCCCCTCAGGTTGGAAGATAATGAAAATAATACTGGAGAAGAGCTACATCCTCAAAGTAGAGTTGACTGTGATGGCAGGTATGGAATACACCCTTTGGGACATTCATCTGCTAATGAGACACAATTGAAAAAGGAGAAACATCTGCAAACATGCATTAATAATTGGAACATAGAATTATGAATTCAGGAAAATTAGAAGTTGTTAAAAAAAATGAAATGGAATGCATAAACATCGATATCCTAAGCATCCGTCAGCTGAAATGGACTGGCATTAGGCTTTTTGAATCTGATAATTACATGGCCTACTATGCTGGGAATGACAAATTGAAGAGAATGGTTTCACATTTATCATCAAAAAGACCATTTCAATATCTATCTTGAAGCATAATGCTGTGTGTAACAGAATAATATCCATACACCTACAAGGAAGACCACTATTATTCAAATTTATACACCTACCACTAAAGCCAGTGAGGGTGAAAATGAAGGATTCTACCAATTTCTCCAGACCAAGCAGGTTCAGGGGATGGTCCCAGAACTCTGAACCATATATAAGAGAATATTTACAAAGTTGGAAGGCTTACAGCCAGTAGAATTTGTAGCAAAAGCAGGAAATCCATTGTTTTCTAATCCAAAGCACTCAGTTGATGCAGGAGTGTCCATCATGGGTGACACTGAGCAGGGGAAGGATCAGAACAGATACAGATGCCTGACAGAACCACAAAGATAAAGGTATGTACATTATTTTTTTGTATATCTGTTCATTGGTCTCTTGCTGTCTGCGCACCTCCATTCTGGTGACTAGAGGGGTGTCTGAGCAAATGGACACCCCACCCCCACTCCAGGAGAGTTCTAGTACACATGCACACAGATCTCCTCAAAATGTAAAGGGATATACAGTTTCCACTTAAAACCAAACAGCAGTGCAAAATGACCACAGCCAGCACTGAAATGTTTATCATTATAGTTTTGTTCTGTTCTTGACTCTAACATTTGTCAACTGAGTTCTGGGTGGTGCTGCCACGTATGTCAATCTCTGGTTGTTGTCCGTTCTTGTTTATTCTCAGTTCACAGAACTCCCTTTAGGATGTTTTGTAGCGCAGGGTTGGCTTTGGCAAAATCCCTTAGTTTCTGTTTATCTTGGAATGTTTTGATTGCGCTGTCATATTTGATTGATAGCTTTGCTGGATAAAGGATTCTTGGTTGGCAGGGGTTGTGGAGTGGAACAGGCAGACTAAAAAGGAAACAGGACCCAAATTAAATCCTGAGTTACATCATAATGACCAATAGTGGCTTCTTAAAATTTCTCAGGTGAACTTGAAGGCAAGAAGCTGAAAGAGGACATTAAAATCATACTCATATTAGGCTACAGATTTCTTTTTTTTCTCTTCTCTCTTTTCTGCAATTATAGACTACAGCATCTAATCTGTCTTTTTTTTTTTTGCTGTTGCTGTTTTGTTTTTTGGTCCCCTCTTTACCTTTAGGGGACTCTTTCTTTCCTTGCATTATCCAAACCAAGAAGAGACAGCAATTGTTGTCATATAGTCAAGCTGCAATCACACCCTATAAAGTCCCACAATCCACACAAGAACCAATACCAGCTGCCATACACCAGGTAATCAGCCAACATCTGTGACAGTTACTCTGAGTCAAATAATAAGAAGAGTGAAAAGGAAAGCCCATTTCCTGATCACATCTATACATAAAAAATACCAAAACACACACCCATCTAAGTATTAAGGTCACAACTAACTATTGAATATGTCCAAGAAACAAAAACAGATGACCATATCAGCACATGTCCAGAAACGAGATAAAGTGAATAAGACAAATGAGCTTGAGGTAGACCTACATGCCATAAAGGAAGGAGGGCAGGCTTTGGAAATACCTGAGAAGGAATTCAGAAAAATGATTATAATGTTTCAAAACACTTTACAGTGGAGTTGAGAAAAATAAGGAAGATGTCAGGAAAGCACTACAAAAATGATAAAATAAGACAGATACAGCACTGGAAACAATTCAAAACCTACAGAAAGAGGTCCAAACAATTAATAATA
>NW_006408616.1:6352525-6354282 GCF_000296735.1 Chrysochloris asiatica
AGCTATGTGTTACATACAAAGGCAAGCATGTCAGATTAAGCTCGGATCTCTCAATAGAAACCATGCAAGCAATGGGGAGACATATATAAAACCCTAAAAGAAAAAAACTGCCAACCAAGAATCCTTTATCCAGCAAAGTTATCAATCAAATATGACGGCGTAATCAAAACATTCCAAGATAAACAGAAGCTAACGGATTTTGCCAAAGCCAACCCTGCACTGCAAAACACCCTAAAGAGAGTTCTATGAACTGAGAATAAACAAGAACGGACAACAACCAGAGACTGACATACGTGGCAGCACCACCCAGAACTCAGTTGACAAATGTTAGAGTCAAGAACAGAACAAAACTATAAGAACAAATTCAGATGATCTGGGAGGTCAGTCTATGATCAAAATTATTACAATGTGAAAGAAGGTAAACACATAGAAACAGAGATCCAGGTGGTAAGAAGGTCAGGTAGATTACAGGATAAAAAAAGATTGTCTTAATTGGAGGGAAGAGTTAATGGAGTATAAGGTAACCACAATGGTGGGGTTGGGGTGGGGAGTTTAGGAGGAGGTAGAGGGAGGTGATAGTAGAGCACAGTAGGGGCAGACACATTATAGTTCAGGTGTTGGAGAGGGCAATTCAAGAAGGGGGTGGAGGTGGAAGAACAAGATAGATAGGGGAACACTGAGACAGGTTTGCATGGACTAAATGGGACAGAGGTAAATAGTGATGCCCAATCTTGGAACAACAGGGCTCTGTAATACAGGGATCTAGGCAAACTGCTCTGATAGCGTAGTGGTTATTAATCAGGCTGCTAACCTCAGGTTCAACAGTTCGAAACTACCAGCTGTTCTATGGTAGAAAACTGAGGTTTTCTTCTCCCATAAAGATTTACAGCCTAGGAAACCCTGTACAGGGTCCCTATGAGTCAGAACTGACTCCACGGCACACAACAACAACAACAGGCATAGTTTGAAGAGGGGAAATAATATTTAGGTGCTTGACTGTCATGAATATTGGTTTTCCTTGACTACTATTGTAGAATAGACACTTGAGTGGGATAGAAAGGAATATCGGGAAACATGATTACAGAAAGCTTGTAAGCCTGTCTTTAGCCTATAACTGATTGGAATACCTAAAAGGGATTCTAGAACTTGCCCAGTGAAACAGGCCTCTTGTAGAACCTTTGTAGTATATAGGACCTTAGGTGGAATCCTATAGAACCTTCTGAGTTAGGACATTCCCACTAGAAAGGACAAGCAGACCAGCCTGGAATGGCTAAAGTGACAGAAGATACATCTTCAAAGAAAGATCATCAGGAAAAACCCAAAACAAAATGTCAGTATGACTGGCTACTACAAGAATAAGCAAATGGTTTGCCAGGAAGCCATCAAGGCAAGCAATCAAGTTTCTTCAGGACAAACCCCACTCTAAGACTAAACTTTTAGTACTGAAGTATTCTTTCGGCAAAATATTTGATGCAAAAAGCAACAAAAGGATATAGAAGGAATACAAAGAGTCACTGTATCAAAAAGAAATGGCTGATGTTCAACTGTTTCAAGAATTTTTATATGATCAAGAGGCAAGGATACTGAAGGAAGAAGTCCAGTGTGCTCTGAAAGCATTGGCAAAGAGCAATTGATTGAATACAAATTGAAAAATTTCAACAAACAGATGCAGCAGTGGAGCCATTCACTCATCCATGCCAAGAAATTTGGAAGACCACTGCCTTGCGAACTGACTGGAAGAGATCCATATTTGTGCC
>NW_006408616.1:6355247-6356976 GCF_000296735.1 Chrysochloris asiatica
AACAAATAAATCTGAGTTGGAAGAAGTACAACCAGAATGCTCCCTAGAAGCCACAATTGTCAGACTTTGTCTCTCATAGTTTGGACATATTATCATGAGTGACCTGTTCCTGGAGAAGGACATCGTGCTTGATAACGTGAAGGGACAGCATAAAAGAAGGAGAACCCCATTGAGATTGACTGGCATAGTAACAATGGATTCAAGCATAGCAGCAATTGTGAGGATGGTGCAGAACCAGGGGGTGTTTTGTTCTGTTGTACATAGGGTCGCTATGGGTCGGAACCGACTCAAAAGCACCCAAACAAACAACTATGTAAACAAAGTCTCTCAAATTGTGAGAAAATTAATTTTTTGTTTGTTAATTTCACCCACTTGTGATATTTCCGTGATAGGAGAACAAGATAACTACGACATCTATTTTTAAAATATTAGGTTTAATGTTGTAAAGCATATGGTTTAGTTTTTCTTATTTGCTTTCCATACTAAAGGAATTAGTGATTAAAAATCATAGATGTTATTTAGGCTCCCACTACATCGACAATTGATTTTGTTGTTGTTGTTGTTATGTTTATAAATGATACAAATCAGTGCCTTTAAATGCAACAGCTGTGTCAGTAGGTCTGAATACCCTGAGGTGGTGGGGGCATTGCTGCTGCTATTGATAGGTTTAGTTTTGTTTTTCATTTATGACTGGCTGCATAACAGATTCTCAGAAAGAGAATTAAGCAATGGTTGCCCAAACATCAGCGATACAAAGAAAGGAACAAAAAGAGACACCCAGCTTATAAAGCACGACATTTATAATAGCCTCAAAGTGCCTCTCTCTAGTCAAGATGTTCAGTTCTGCTTCTAATAAGCCCATGGATGATGGGCGGTCCTCTGATGTCTGTGCCAAGCATCTATATTTGTATATTAAATATACAAATAACAAGAAGTGAATGGAAGAGATAGCCAGATAAATAGAAACATGACATTGAAAGGGCATATTCATTTATTTAAAAACTGGAACATACCCAGACTCTAGTGCATATTGATGAAGAATCACCTTCTTGTTGCAAGATCAAAATCTTCACCTGACCCACAGAACACAAATTGCTGGGAGACAAATTACAGATCATATGGTATAACTCTCTTCTTCATTCTCAGAGAAATAAACAAAGACAGGTCAGAACAATTCATCTAACATTTACCAAGCATGTTATGAACCATGCTGAAATGCTATTGTCTTAAAAGGAGTTCACCATTTAAAGGGAAAAGGATAAGAACAAATAGTTGTTGTTGTTAAGTGCTGTTGACTCATAGTGACCCTGTATAGGGTTTATGAGGAGCAACTGGTAGGTTTGGCAGTCCAGGGCAGTCCAGGGCTGATCCTACAATGCTATACTAGTTAGATGCTATATAATGTGGTAAGTGAAGGCAGGTTTATACACAATGCTGTGGGAACCCAGAGGAGGGATGCTATGGAAGTAGACCAAGAGAAAAGAAGAACCCCTACTTGTTGTTGTTAGGTGCTGTTGAGTCGGTACCGACTCATAGCGACCTTATGCAAAGCATAACGAAACACTGCCTAATCCTGGGCCAACCACACTAACGTTGCCACGTTTGAGTCCATTGGTGCTGCCACTTGGACAATCCACCTCATAGGGGGTCTTCCTCTTATTCTCTGACCCTCCACCTTACCAAATGTAATGTGCTTCTCCAGTGACTGGTCCCTCCTGAAAATATGTCC
>NW_006408616.1:6359311-6365514 GCF_000296735.1 Chrysochloris asiatica
AGTTGCCATTTCCAGCATAGTAAACCATGTGGTTGTCAGATTCAAAATGGCCAATACCAGTCCATTTCAGCTCATTAATGCCTAAGATATCAATGTTTATACGTTCCATTTCATTTTTGACAACTTCCAATTTTCCCAGATTCATACTTTGTACATTCCATGTTCTGATTTTCAATGGATGTTACAATTGATTCTATTCAATTTGAGTTGTGCCCCATCAGCAAATGAAGGTCCCCCAAGCTTTACTCCCACAGGCTTTACTCTATTTGCATCATCATGATTGACTCTACTTTGAGGAGGCAGCTCTTCCCTAGTCGCATTTTGAGTGCCTTCCAACCTGAGGGGCTCATTTTCTGGCACTGTATCTGACAGTGTTTCTCTGTTATTCATAATGTCTTTAGTGACTAAATATTTGGAAGTAGTTCATCACTCCTTCTTTTGTCCACCATGGGTTACCCTGATGGTATTTAAAATAGCAGGGGCATAGCTTTCAGAATCACAAAAACTCATAAACCATGACAGTATGACAAACTTACAGACAAGTGGTGCAGAACCCCTACTAGTCAGCTGCAAATATTATCCAACCAAAGATGCCCCCACCCTATTCATCTCCCAAAAGCTGTGAAGGAATTTGTCAGTTCACTGCATGCTTTGGTTTGGGGTCTGTATATTGTTCTCTTTGGAGTTGACAACTTGCCTATGTGATGAACTCCATAGTAAGCCAGTTCTCAAAAGTCTCCAAGTTCCAGGTAGGATTTGCAGGTGTTCTCCCATCCAGATTTCAGGAGCAATGTGGTTTAGGATACTACCTTCAGTTTCTCTTGAAGCAAGAAATTGAGGTCTAGCAGTTCTATGATTTTTTTTTTTTTTTTGTCTGTCTACAAAAAATAAAACAGAGTTATGGCTATATGTTTTGATTAAGTATTAAGTTGTGTCTTCCTAAGGAGCTCTGGTAGCATAGTCATTATACTAACCTCAAGGTCAGTATTTCGAAACTACCAGCCATTCCAAGGGAGAAAGATGAGGTGTTCTGCTCCCGTAAAGATTTACAGCCTTGGAAACACTGTGCAGGGTCATTATAAATTGGAACGGACTCCAGGGTACTTAACAACAACAACAAGGAGCTCTGGTAGCGTAGTGGTTATGATTTGGGCTGTTAATCTCAACGTTGGCTGTTTGAAACAACCAGCCGTTTAGCGGGAGAAAGATGAGGCTTTCTGCCCTGTAAAAATTTACAGCCTCAGAAACCCTGTACAAAGTCACTATGAGTCCGAACTGACTCCATGGTACTTAACAGCAATACTTAATATGTGTGGCGCCATGGCTTAATGTGCCAGACTGCAATGCCATTTGAACTGCAAGGTCGGCAGTTTAAGCTTACCACCTGCTCCTTGGAAACCCTATACAGGGTCTCTGTGGATCGGAGACGACTCGACAGCATTTAACAACAACAGAAATACTTAATATTGGAGTCCTGGTATAGCGCTTCAGTTTAATGCACTAGACTGCAAAGTTGCTTTGAACCTCAAGGTCGGCAATTCAATCTCACCAGCTGTGTCTCAGAAACCCTATACAGCGTTACTATGGGTTGGAATAGACTCAACAGCACTTAACAACAACAACAGCAATATTAAATAACAACAATAAGCCCTATATGGAGCCCTGGTGTGGTGCTGCGGGTTAATGCGCTGAACTGTAAGGTTTGAACTGCAAGGTGGCTAGTTCAAGTTCACCAGCTGTTCCTCAGAAACCCTACACCAGGTCACTATGAGTCAGAACCAACTGGATGGAATTTAACAACTCCTATATGGGTCGGAACTGACTCAATGGCACTTAACAACAACAACAACAATATGGACTCTGGTATGGTGCTGTAGGATCAGCACTGGACTGTGAATCACAAAGTCGACAGTTCCAACACATCAGTTGCTCCTCAGGAACCAGCAGCAACACCCCCTATAGGAGTCCTGATATGGTGCTTCAGGATAATGCTGGACTGCAAGGTCAGTGTAAGTCAAAAGGTCAGGGGTTCAAACCCACCTGTCACTATGAGTTGGAACCTACTTGATGGCACTTAACAATAACAACAACCCCTGTATCTGTGGTTATAATCTCATTGGGAATGGGTTGTATTTGTTATGTTAATGAAGCGGTAGTAGTGTAGGGTTCCGGTTTTTACCTTGTAAATCAATCTCTTTAAAGATGCAAAAAACCAGATTAAATCAGGAAAATGCAAGTAGAGATGGGAGAAGATAATGCCATGATATGATCACTGTGAAACTGAATCTGAAAAAAGCCAAAGACCTTCCCCAAGAGGTGGCCGAGAGAGAAAGCCTTCACTTGGAGTCAGCTCCTTGAAGTTAACCTGAGAAAATAAATTTGTTTGCCAAAGCCATCACTATCACATATTTCTGTGACAGCAGTTCTAGAGGTAACTAAGACACTATTTAGACACAGTAGGCAAGCTCTTCTCCCAGAGAGATTTTGATGGGCAATAGACAACGCTGGATGCTGGAGCCACACCGCTTGGGTTTGAATCCTGGCTCCATCTATGTCTCACTTGAAGATGTTAGGCAAGCTACTTAATTCCTCTAAACTTCCTTTTCTCTATTTATTATGTGGGGATAGCAATAAAAATAGCCATCTTATAAAATTATTGTAAAGATTAAAAGAATTAACCTTTGTAAGGCACTTAGAAGAGTGTTCCATTCATAGTAAGTCTTATGTTGTTGTTGTTGTTACATGTTGTCGAGTCGATTCCTACCCATAGCAACCTTGTCTAGGGTTTCTGAGGAGCAACTATCACTTGAACTGCCGACTTTGTGGTTCAAATCAACTTTGCAGTCCAGCACATTAACCCACAGTGCCACACCAGGATTTACACTAACAATTGTTATGGACATTACATTAGAATTTGACAGAAAGTAAATTACAGTTAAATAACCAACAAGATGACTTTGTTGTTGTTAGCTACTTTTGAGTTGGTCTTCTACTTAAAGAACTCATGGAAACCCCAGGCACAACAGGAACTGACAGCTTTGATCTACAAGGTTTTCATTAGTTGAATACTAGGCTGGTCTGCTCTAGTGTGAACACTCTGCTGAAACCTATTCAGCGTCTTAGTAGCACATAAGCCTCCACTGATAGTGATAAATGCTGTGAAGAAAATGAAAAAGAATTATTAAAAGAAAGTGATTGGGAACATTACCTTATATTAGGTCATTTGGAATGATCTCTCACAGGAAGTGATATTTGAATTAAGTCAAGCAGATCAGGGGGAACAGCATTCCAGACAGAAGGAACTACAAGTACAAGATCTTAAGGCAAGATTGTGCTTTAGGTATTCTAGGAAAAAAAGGACAAGCAGTGTGGCTAATCAAGAGAGAGAGTAGAAGAAGATGAAGTCCAAGATGTGGACAGGGGTAAGATCAAATATGCCTGATTAAGGACTAGAGATAGGTTCCTTTTTCATTTGGTGAATACATCCTAAAAATGTATGAATAGCTACACAAGTGAGGTTAAATGCCACCTTCTGCATTCCTAATACCCAGTAAGAGAAAGACAAAAAAGATATTCTTCAGCTCTAAGGGTAGTCAAAAGGTCGAACTTTTCACTACTCTAGTGTTGCCTGTTCAAACCCACCAGCTGCTCCTCAGAAACCCTATACAGAGTTGTTATTAGTCAGAACCGACTCGATGACACTTCACAACGTTAGGGTACAGTGCACGCTGACTGTGCAGAGTCAGGGAGAACTATAATGATAGCTGAAATTCTCAAGGACTCTGGATCTTTCCTTGTCTGGTTTAGAAAGGATCTACAGTTCAGCCAGTGGGTCTATATTTAGTACAGTTATCAGTAGCAGCATGGTCAAGAGAGTAGGATGTTGATCCAGACTGTGTTGAAAAAGTGGTCAAGTTCCTCTATCCATGAAGAAGGTAGAGTTCCAGGTCAGAACAGTCCACATACAAGTAACTCACTGATTTTTTTTTTTTTTTTTTAAACTACAGATAATGGCAACAACATAGAATCCAAACTTTTGTTGTATAATTAAATTAAATCAAGCCTGGAATTTAATGCTATGGGTTTCAATTAATTTAGAAAATAATTAGATGACCAAAAGAAAAAATGTTCTATTTCCAAGTATTATTATTATTATTTAGAGCTAAGATGCTCCAGGTTCTTTAAGTAGAAGAAGACCATATAATTTACTATATCTATCAGAAGAGTTTTGACAGCTAAAAGTCACACTAATAATTGTTGTTAGGTGCTGTTCAGTCGATTCCAACTCATAAAGACCCTGTATAGGGTTTCCAAGGCTGTAGAACTTTACGGACACAGAAAGCCTGATCTTTTTCCTATGGAGCAATGGATGGGTTTGAATTGCCAACCTCATGCTTAGCAATTCAGTACTTATCCTACAGTGCCATCAGCACTCCTAACACTAATAGTGTTATTGTTGTTTAGTGTCATTGACTCGTTTCTGATTCAGAGCAACTGTGAATAAGATTTCCAAGGAGCAGCTTGTGAGTTTGAACCACTGACCTTGTGGTTAACAGTCCATTTATCCTATAGCACCATGTCAGAACACTAATAATAGCTACTAGTAATTTCAGGACAACAACGTTAACCAACATAATTTTTTTTTAATGCTTTATTGTGAATTATGTGGTAGTTTATATGGTAGAACATTAGCTTTACATTCATCCTATCATATATCATTTCATTGCCATGGTTACAATCCCCTCCATGCATCATCAGTCAACCAAAGGGTACACCCTGCAAGCCTGCCACCCGCTTGTCAGCACACAGGCCCTCTCCCTTTCTGGGTCTAAAGTCTCCAGCCACTCCATCTCTCCATGTCATTGTCTCTGCCTCCATCTCTGGCATCACTGCTTCTCTTGGTAGGGTCTCGCATACCACTCTTCTCCCTTGATGGTCCCAAGGACCTCCACTCCTACACTGCAAAGTCAGTCACTCCCTTCCTTTTGCTACAAAACATCTACCTTTACATTTCCAACCCTGACAGTCAGTCCTGATAACAATTATTCACTACTATATCATAAGAGACCTATCTGAATCTCCTTTCATCAGCCCCACCTAGTCAGATTGGATACTACTCAGCGGAGTTTCTACCTTCCTCCATGCCCTCTGGATCTAGGCTCCCTCTTGAAAGCTTGTAAGCCAGTCACTTCTTGCCTTTTCAGCGCCCCCCCTCCCCCAATTTTGGATAGCCTATGTCCAAGTTGCCCATACCTGTCTACTCTGTGTATGGAGGGGGTGGGAATGATCCTTGCTGTAAAGATTTGTTCCCTCTTTTGAGCTACTGCATCCATAGGTGTAGGTCAAATTCATCAAATTGTATCAGATTACTCTTTTATTTCCTCTTCTTTCTTCTTCTTGTTGAGTTCTGATCATGCAGTCATTGAAGCCAGGTCAAGTGGGTATTATCCTTAAGTGTGGGTGTTCTTATGCGTATGCCCTCTCTTTTTATCAGCTGGATGCTTCACTTTCCACACTAGTCCTCTGTGGCTATGTCACTGACTCTAGGCCCAAGAGTCCCCAAGTCTTGCCACACTGCTAGCCAACCAGGTCTCCAACTGGGTTCACAGGAGTCTATTGCATGTTGTAGGGCTTAGTTCACAGCTTCATTGATGTTTTTCCCTCACTTCCCTTTATCAGTGACGAATGTGGGTGGTCACCAATCAGAGCATGCATTCCCATTGAATCTTTGTCTTGGAAGGGGGTTTGCCCTGAGGGGACCCACTTCTCAACTTGATGTCTCCTGGACAAGCAACTTGCTTGTTCTTGTAGTAATCAGTCAGTCTGCCTATATTGTTTTGTATTTTTCCTGTCAGTCTTTCTTTCAAGAAATATCACTGGTCTGCTTGTCCTTTCAAGTGGAAATTTTCCACCTCAGAAGATTCTGGATGCTGTTCAGGATTTCACCTATGGTCTTATGTAATGCAGAGGCTCCACAGGAAGTCTCCTGTACTGGGCAAATTGTAGCCCCATTTTAGGCATTCCAATCAGTTATAGGCAGAAGATGGACATACAAGCTTTCTATGGTGATATTTCTGGCTATTCCTTTCTCTCCCCTTCAAGTGTCTATTTTATAATGGTGTTGTTGTTGTTGTTAAGTGCCTTCGAGTAGGTTCCGACCCATAGCGACCCTGTACAGGGTTTCCGAGGCAGTAAATCTTTAC
>NW_006408616.1:6366087-6370320 GCF_000296735.1 Chrysochloris asiatica
TTGTCCACCTTTGCTCCATGGTTCCTACAGTGTTTTTCTGTGGTGTGTCTGTTCCCCTGCTAGATCTTGCTGTTTGGTCTCTCCCAAGTTGTCAGGTCCTAGCTGTGGAGCCCAGCAAATTCAAAAGTACACAATTTCTTATTTCCACTACAAGTTCCATTAGCTGTAAGCCTTCAAACTTTTTAAATACTTCTACCTATGTAGTTCCGAGTTTTGGAGCTCTGCCCTGAGTCAGCTTTGCCTGGTATTCTGTGGTATTGCTGATGGCAAACCTCACTGCACCTCTACTCTAGCCATCATCTAGCCCCGCCTCCCAAGTTCCAACATAATTCTTGACAAACTAGGTCACAGTGTATTACAGGATTATCTACCCTTTACTAAGGCAAACAACATAAGAAGAATTTGGGCTTTCATTTTAATGAAATAAGAAGAGAGTTTAATCACTGGGTTTATGTGGTCTGATGTATATTTCCAAAAGATTATTCTGTGGTCTATATGAAAATTGGTTTACAGGGGGCACCAGGAAAACCAGGGACTCCTTTAGAAAACTTTTGTAGTAGCTCATACAAAGGATGACAATGATTTGAAATATGGTGAAGAAGGGAAGATGAAAAAAAATAAATGCAATAAGTATATCGGAAGTAGAGCTGACAGGATTTACTGATGGGGTGGTGATTAGGGATATGGAAGACAGGAATCCAATAGCATGAGCTATTGAGCAGCTAAAGCTGCCAGTTACTGAGATTAGAGTTTTCTTTATGTATCAGCAAAAAATGCTCCATTTTGTTAACTTTATCAGATGCTTGTTGTTGTTAAGAGCTGTTGAGTTGGTTCCAACTCATGGAGACTGTGGTAATTATAGTTTTGTGACAACTTGGCTAGGATTCTCAGTGTTTAAGTAGTTAAGATGTAGTTACCATCTCTATTATGAGATAAAATGTTATACAATCATTCCCATGACATGACCTGATGTGATCAGATCTGATCTTATGTAATTATACTATGTATTGTAAATCCTCACTTCTAGGATGTTAAGGAGGCCAGACACAATCTACAGAATTCAGTTGTATCTTGTGTCAATGTCTTTTGAGAAATAAAAGAAGAAAAAGTGAGCAGATGAAAATCAAAGATCACAGCCTAATTCAGTATGTGTTGCATCTCAATGTAAAGAAAACAAAAATCCTCACCACTGGACCAATAAATAACATCACAATAAATGGGAAAATAATTGAAGTTTTCAAAGACCTCATTTTCATTGGATCAACCATGAATACTTATGGAAACAGCAGTCAAGTAATCAAACGACATACTGCATTAGGCAAATCTGCTGCACAAGACCTCTTTAAAATGTTGAAGAGTAAAGATGTCACTTTGAGGACTAAGATGCTCTTAACCCAAGCCATGGCATTTTCAGTAACCTCACATGCATGCGAAAGATTGATAGTGAATAAGGAAGACTGTAGAAAAATTGATGCATTTGAGCTATGTTGTTGGAGATAATATTATAAGTACCATTGACTGCCAAAGTAACAAACCAACCTGTGCTGGAAGAAGTACAATCACAATGCTCTGGAAAACAGGATGGTCAGACTTTGTCTCTCATATATTCAGACATATTGTCAAGAGGGACCAGTCCCTGGAGAATGATGTCATGTTTGTTAAAATGGTGGGTCAGAGAAAAAACAAGATGGATCAGCACAGTGAGAGCTGTGATGAGTAGCAACAATTGTGGGGTTGGTGCAGGACCAGGCAGTGCTTTGTTCTGTTGTTCATAAGGTCATTATTAGTTGGTACCAACTTGATGGCACTAATAAAAACAATGACAAAAACTGTGAAAGAATTCATTTTTGTTGGTTGAAGTAATCCATTTCTGGTGTTTCTATTATAGTAACACTAGATAAGTAAGACAGTGACCCTGTATAGGGTTTCTCGGAGCAACTGGTGGGTTTGAAACATTAGCCTTTTGGTTAGCAGTCCAGTGCTTATCCTACAGAGGTACGCCAGGACCACTAGCACATAACAATTACAATAACAACAGAAAAGTAAAGCTCATTGAGACTTATACAGCAACCTAAAAAGCCTAAATGTCCACCAAGCAATGAATGGTTAAACAAAATGTGTTACATGCATACAACAGAATACCAGTAGTAGAAATGAAGTGTTTCAATATGCTACAGTATGGATGGAGCTTGAAAAGTTACGCTAAGTGAAATAAGCCAATCACAAAAGGACAAATATTATTTGGTCCCACTTTTATACAAAATACAAGAAAAGGCAAATTTATTAGTTTGTTAGCAGTTACCAGTTACAGGAGGGAAGGGTAAGGGAAGGCTAATGGTGATAGAAAAATTGCATTGATTAAGGGTAAGGTTTGCACAGCCAATTATTGTAATTGCTGTCAATAAATTGTTATATCTATCGAAAGTTGAATTGGCAAAGGTTGTGTAATAGGTATATTCACAACAACAATAAAAAAAAAACAAAAAGAGCTACTACTGAAGTTGCTTATGTACAATTGAAAAGCTCTTGAGATTTGGTTCCTTGGTTTGGAGGTTTAGGGTTATGGTTTCATTGGAAATCCCAGTTAATTCGCCTAATAAAGTATTTAGTGATTCTGTTTTATCTGCTAGTTTGATGCCTAGTGCTGTAAAGGCTTACATATGGCCATTCAAGGCACAACAATAGGTATCTATTCACTTGGAACAACAGAGGTAGAGAGTCAGTAATAAGAAAAGGATATTGAATGTGTGACTTGCTGCCTCGCCTCCATGATTAATGGCCTCCTTTGCCATGAAACCCAGAAAAAATATCTGTCTTGATTATCATGTTCTTTAGTTATCTATATGGAATCAAATTGACAACAGCAACTTGAAAGACTGGTAAGAACCATAGGGGCAGTGGGTTTATGTTAGTGAGGAGGAACAACTCAGAAAAGGAGGGGGGAGATGATTGCACAACTGGGAAACTGTAATCAAAATCACTAACTTGCATATGTAGATCTGCTAAATTGGTTATATTTTGCTTTGTTATTGCCAAAAACAACAAAATAAATAAAACTTAGGAGAAAAAAAAGCAACACAAAAATTTTTAAATGTAGAAAAACATAGAGGCAAAACCCAGAAACCATACTTTAATTCTTTCACACCATAATCATTTTGTGTGTCTTCCAAGTATTCTTCTATAGATAGGTGTATGTATGTATTGTGTATCTAAATAAGTATATACTCACACACAGTCAGACTAACTTCTTTGATTGCTTATATGTGCATGGACTATATTAGCACATATATGCATTTATTGCACTTTTGTTGTGATGCTGTAAGATAAGCTCTAGACTGCAAACTACAAGGTCAGCCGTTCAAACCCACTAGCTGCATCTTGGAAACTGTACAGAGTTGCTGTAAATCAGAATTAGCTTGATGGCACTAACAACAACATAATATGTACTTACTTAATCATCATAACAACCTTACATGATAGGAATTATCATTAGCAATATTTTACAACTGATTAACCTGTAGCACAGAGAAATTAAGAAAGCTAAGTCACACCCATCGATTGAAAGAAACACGGTTTGATTTTATTGATTCAGAAGCTATAATTCCAGAGTCTTCCTCTTAACTGCATGCCATGCTGCCTGCTTTTACTTTGACTCTATGACCCCCACCTTTACCCTTAATTCTAATCATTAGCCTCTGTAGATGCATGCTGCTAGAAATAAGGGCATCAGGTAAAAATATACAGATTGGCTCAACCTAGAATATGCATCAAGACTGGAACACATGATCTCTTCCTACCTCCCGACACCCATCCCCTAAAAACATTCAGGAAGAAAGTTGCTTAAATTACAGGGTCATGCATTTACTCTGAATAGGACTGCAATTCCGTGGAGAAAGTGAACATTAATCTTATATCCACTACATTTTATGGCCTAGGAGGAGACATCTTACCTTGCTCTACCTTATTTTAATCATTTGAAGTGATGGAAAGTACCATGTATTAACTGTCTGAGAGGCAGCCTTGTACCATGGTTAAAAATGTTCTGGATGTTCCTGGGTTACCATTGTAGCATCGATTATTTAAACTCTTCATGTCTCAGATTTCCATCAGCAAAGTGGGGATTATAAAAGACTGGCTAGTCTCTCTCTCTTTTTTTGGGTTCTATGAAGAAATATGTGGCATCAGGATTGGAGGAAGACTCATTAACAACCTGCAATATGCAGATGATACAAC
>NW_006408616.1:6371590-6373532 GCF_000296735.1 Chrysochloris asiatica
AAAGAAAACAAAAATCCTCATCACTGAACCAGTCAATATCATCATGATAAATGTAGAAAAAGTTGAAGTTGTCAAAGGCTAAAACTTGCTTGGTATCCACTATCTACACTCATAGAAGCAGCAGTTAAGAACTCGAACTATATATTGCATTAGGCAAATCTGTTGCACAAGACTTCTTTTAAGTTTTCAAGAGCAAAAGTGTCAGTTTGAGGACTAAGCTGTGCCGGATCCAAGCTACGGTATTTTCAATAAACTCATATGCATATGAAAGTTGGGCACTGAATAAGGAAGACTACAGAAGAATTTATGCATTTTATTTGTGATGTTGGAGAAGAATATTGACAACACCACAGACTGCCAGAAGAACAAACAAATCTGTGTGATAATAAGTACAGCCAGAATGTATTTTAGAAGCATAGATGGTGAGACTTCATCTCTACTACATCTGACATTTTATCAGTAGGAACCAGCCCCCGGAGAAAGACATCATGGTTGGTAAAGTAGTTTTTTGTTGGTGAAAATAGAAAGATCCCCAATGATATGGATTGGCAAAGTGGCAGCAGCAATGGGCTCAAGTGTAACATCGATTGTGAGGATGGTGTAGTAATGGGCAGTGTTTTGTTCTGTTGTGCATAGGGTGCCTATGAGTCAGAGCACACCTAAAGGCATCTAAAAACAGCAGATATAATCCCAAGGAGCTGTGGTCACATGGTTCAGTCCTATGAAGTTGTTACACTCCAAGAAGGATAATCCAGACAGAACATTCAATCTTTACACACATTTCAACATTCCTCCTCCAAAATTTGTTATTATTGTTACTATTAGTTGAGTCAAGTCAGTTCTGACTTATAGTTTATTGATGTACAACAGAATGAATCATTGCTCAGTCCTGTTCTGTCTCATGATCATTGGAATACGACAACGATGAGTCCATTTTTGCAGCTATTGTATCAATCCATCACATGGAAGTTTTCCTCGACTTTCATGAGCCCTCCACTTTATCAAATATGATGCCCTTCTCCAGCAATCAGTCCCTCTTAATGATAGGTTCAAATTAAGTGAATTGTTGTCTTGGATTATATACTGTGATCCATGGGTTTTCTTTCCCTTCTCCAAAGGAACCTTTGTCTCACAATGGTTAAGCACTTGGCTGGTTACTGAAAAGTCAATGGTTTGAACCCAGCAGCTACTCCATAACTGTGATAGTCTGCTTCTATAACAATGTATAGCCTTGGAAACCCTATGGGTGGCACTACTTTGTTCTGTAGGGTTGCTAGGAATAGGAATTGATTCTTTATCAATGTTTTATTCTAACATCTAGCAAAAGAAGAAAAGCTTATTCTCCCATTCCGACTAAATTAAAAGGTATGGCTGATTTATCATATTTAACAGAACTCCCATAATGCACAAAATTTTCTGTGGCACTGATTAAAAGGAGAAAATATCATCTGGCTGATAGATTTTGTAACTAAACAAAAGTATTCTCACCCCCATCTACACATTTACTGTCAACAATCTGTCTTCTGTTTGTACAGAGGAAAACAACACTGATAAACACACACACACACACACTTACAAATGTTCTATTCATAATAAATCTATTTTACAGAATAATTACTCAGAAATAATTTTCCTTTATGCTTTAAGGAAAATGCTATACAAATGAACATCAGCAGTAAATGTACCTTCTTCCATAGTGGAGATCCACTGGGCATTTTGGGCAGATTTTCAATTTAAAAAGAAAAGAAGGGACTTTTTAAAAGCCCTTATTATGCTCATTCCATTGCTCATTATTCTATAAATAGGTTTTATGCATCCAAAATTAACTTCCTGGTATCTTTTTCCAAGGCTCCAATTTAGCAAAGGACAGAATTTAATGTTTTTGAGTATTTGTAATATCCTTCCCATAGACAAGGAATCCCTTGGTACCTCGATATCTTTT
>NW_006408616.1:6378312-6381831 GCF_000296735.1 Chrysochloris asiatica
TGAGAGATTTCAAGGTTGCACTGTTGGTTGTTAAGCTATGCCTCAGGCTTTAATTTAACTTTCGACCTGTTTTGTTTTTAAACTCTCTTTCCCTCTCTCCAGCCTTGTCGTGGCTTTTTCTCTATTAAAAAAAAATAATAATAATAACATTTAGGGCCTGCTCTTGGGCTGAGTATCTGTGTACATGCATGGCAGAAGAACCCACCAATGGTGAGGGTAGTGGGTGTCCTCTCGCTCAGGCACCCCCTCTAGTCACCATAATGGAGGTACACAAACATTGGTGGCTGGGGCCAATGATAAAATTATCTAAAGATAAATCACACACAAAAAAAAAAAGAGAAAGAAAATCAGAACAAAGCAAAACCAAAAAAGTGTATTGTCCACCTTTGTTCCAAGGTTCCCACAGTGCTTTTCTGTGGTGTTTCTGCTCCCCCGCTTGGTCTTGCCATTTCGTCTCACCCAAGATGTTGGTTTCAGGCCTCTGAGCCTGGCAGATTCAAAAGTACTTGATTTTTTACTTCAGCTTCAAGTTTCACTAGCTATAAGCCTTCAAACTTTTAAAATATTCGTACCTATGTGGTTCCAAGTTTTGGAGATCTGCCCTGGATCTGCTTTGCCTGGTATTCTGTGGTGTGGCTGATGGCAAAGTTCACTGAACCTCCACCCTAGCCACCATCTGAACCTTGATATCTTGCTCTTAAAAATTGGAAAAAGTTCATGCCAACACAACTGTCAATTACAAAGACACACTATCTTAGACTTTAAGTGCCATCCTACAGATGTTTGTTGACCTTTGCTAAAATGTTTACTTCCTCTATTTGACAATATAAACAAAATATCTCTTTGAACAACAGATGGGACATTTCTGTTTTATATCCTAAGCTGCTAAACTCTCCCAAAGGGAGAAATTCCAAATCTAAAATAAATTACTTCTTTTACTATTTCAGAAATTGTACTTACAAGTTACAATAATAATTGTTTAGTTAAAATCTTCCTTATACCTATTAAAAAGTGTTTTCTCTATGAAATGAATTAGGAAAGAACCAGAAAACTATTATGAGGAAACAATTTTATAAAACTGCTCTAAGTTTGAGCATTTGAGACAGTATTATAAATCTTGATCATTAACACACACACACACACACACACACACACAGGGTGGAGAGGGCTTAAAAAGTTCCTAGAAAAATCCCATTATCTTTTTACTCCATTTCCCCACAAACTTTCTGAAGCTCCCTCATATATACTACGCATAGTAATATAAACTACATACATGTACATAAGGGTCGCTATGAGTCAGAACTGACTCCATGGCACATAACTACCACCAACACATAAAGTTTTGGACTTCTGGCGTAGCACTGTAGGATCAGCACTGGACTGCTTATCATAAGGTCAGTGGTTCAAAGCTCTTTGGAAACCCCACACAGGGTCTCTATGAGTCAGGTCTGACTCAATTGCACTTAAGAACAATAACCTATAAAGTGGGGAGGTTTTCTGCTACAGGTTAAAAAAATCAAATAACCTATTATACTTAATATCAATAATTAATTGATTTAGCCATTTGTTATCTGTTATTTTATTTCATACATAACTTAAAATCCTTTCTTAAGATTTTTATGAATCTTTAAAATCACAGTATCTGATTTATAATTAATTCTTAGAAATGTGAGCTTTTATCTGTTTAACTTATTATTATTGCTGGTGTGGCACTGTAGAATAAACACTGGGCTTCTAGTTTCAAGGTCAGTGGTTCAAACTCACCAGCTGCTCCCCATAAACCTTAAACAGAGTCACTATGGGTGGGAATTGACTTGAGGGCACTTAACAACAACAACAGCATGGCAAAATTGCACTCACAGATACTTAATAAAATTATCTAAAGATAAATCACAAACAATATATCTCACTCACTTGGTACTGAGATGTATGCAGGATTAAAATTAGGTTATCTTTCTAATTCTTATATTTGGAATTGTGTGAGGCTTTCATTAGAGTAGTGCAAACAGCCTAAAGCTCACATTGAAAGAGGAAGATGGTTTGAAAGCAGTTCCAAAGGAAAAATATGAATATATCCAATTATTGGAAAATGAATCACATGGGGAGAGCAAGTTCTTGTTTAGCTTAGAAAAGAGAGGATCTGTCAAATACGATTCCCAAGCATATGAAGAGGAAGATAATTTGTTATCTGTGGAGACAGCTGTATAATAATTTGTGTAAAATGTTTTGGCCAGAGGCTGAGTCTGGTTAAATCTCCCACGAAGAAAGGTAAAAAATAAAGCTAGTCTTTGAGAAATTCCATCCCTTGGCTTTTTTTATTTGTTTCAATTCAATAGATTAATAACCCCATCTTCCCTTTCTACAAGGCACAAAAACACTTGCTCTTTTTCTTTTTTTCCATTCCCTATTGAATGTATCTCAATAAAAGATCATATAGACTCATCTACTTTATGATATGTAGCTTAGATTGTTAATATATAAGTATATTACTAGTCAATTCAACATAAATTTTTTTGCAGCTCTCACTGAGTATCTGGTCTTGTTGTTCTTACCAAAGATCCAGAACAACTGATCAAGGAGAAAAAGTGAAGTTAGAAGCAAACATTAGGTTCAAAACTTAGATTTGAACAAAGAGGAGAAAATATTGGCTATTATGTGGCATATACTTGGTGGTGGTGGTTATGTGCTGTGGAGTCACTTCCAACTCATAGCGACTCTGTACAGGGTTTCCAAGGCTGTAAATCTTCATAGGAGCAGAAAGCTTCATCTTTCTCCCACAGAACTGCTGGTAGTTTCGAACTGCTGACCTTGAGATTAGAAGCCCGAATCATAACCACCAGGCTACCAGAGATCCTTAACATATGCTTAGTGGTCATGGAAGTATTAAATATTACTTTTTTTTTCTCTACCAATTAAAGTATTTTTAGCCTCAGAGGATCATTATAATGATTAAACAGAATGATGCATTTGAAATGGTGATACTGTTGTAATATGATTTTGATCTTTATACCACTGTCTGGATTCAGAAGCATGTAGGAAGAATCTGTGGGTCTTTACTGTACAACAGGTCAGTATAAGGGGTAGGGAAAAAACTGATGGCTACATGGGTAAAATTTCCTAGCAAAGCAGATAAAAATACACATATAACAATAGGATTCAGGACAAATACCATGTTTTGGCACTTAATATGCACCAGGCTCTGTGCTAATTATTTAATATTGTTTCTTTATTTCACACAAAATTCTGAATGATAGACATTATTAACAGTTTTTAAAACAGATGAGACAACATGTTAACAAACACTCTTAATTAAAGGACCCCACCAACTGCTCCCTGGAAACTCTAAACAGAGTTGCTATGAGTCAGAACTGACTTGATGGCACTTAACAACAACAGACAACTTAAAAGAGTGCTTGTGTAGCACTGTAGGATCAGCACTGGACTGTGACACACAAGGTCAGCAGTTCAAAGCCACCAGCTGGTCCTTGGAAACTCTATTCAGGGTTGCTATGTATTGGA
>NW_006408616.1:6384176-6385240 GCF_000296735.1 Chrysochloris asiatica
CTCAGGATTCCACCTAAGGTCCTATACACTGCAAAGGCTCCACAAAAAGCCTATTTCACTGGGCAAGTTCTAGAACCCCTTTTAGGTATTCCAATCAGTTATAGGCTGAAGATGGGCTTACAAACTCTGTAATCATGTTTCCCGACGTTCCTTTCTATCCCACTTGTGTTTATTTTACAATTGTAGTTAAGGGAAACCAATATTCATAAGACAGTCAAGCATCTTAGTATTATTTCCCATCTTCAGACAATGTGAGTTGTAGTATTTATATAAAACAGGCAAATCTTAAAATGTTGTTAAGTGCTGTCGAGTCAGTGCCAATTTATACCAACCCTGCATAGGGCTTCCAAGGAGCAACTGGTGGGTTCAAACCTCTGACCTTGTATATAACAGCCTGGTGTTTATCCTCCAACACCACACCAGGATTCCTTAAAATACCAACTGCCAAATCATGGATGGGCAAAAACATATGCATATGAAAAAGTATGTAATCCCACAGTCAGGGAAGTATACTTTAGGAGCAAAGGGTTGAGATTCAAGGCACTGTAGGATAAGCACTGGACCACAAGTCAGTTTGAATGCCAAGGTCAACTGTTCAAACCTACCAGCTTCTCCTTGTAAACTCTAGGAGTTGTAGTCTACTGGACTGTCACTTAACAACAGTTTCTTATCCAGAGGTCAAATTTATTGCTATTCTTAATACCTTAAGCACAACTAGAATATAATTTTCTTGTTATTAATTACTCAATTTTCAAAAGTTAAGGAAAAAAGGATCTCCTTTCTTGAGGTTCATTGTACCATTGTAATTCTACAGGTGACTGACATTATTATTCAAATGAGTTTCATAAGGCCAAATATGTTAGGATAAATCAAAAAGCATTGCTACTACTACAGTTCCAATTCATAAAATAGCTTCAAATTTTAGTATTTTTGTTTAGTAAAAGTTTCTATGACTTTGTAATAATAATTTTTGACTTACAGTCATTATCAATCAATATTCACAGCGAATTGGTTCCAGCATACCTCTCCCATCTCCCTCCCCAAAACCCAATGCCCATACCAAA
>NW_006408616.1:6387072-6388021 GCF_000296735.1 Chrysochloris asiatica
GTAAGAGAGAAGGGAAAGTAATTTACTAGCAAGAGGATAGACACATGTTAACTTGGGTGACAAGGAAGGCAATATTCAAGAAAAGGGAGGTTGACAGAATAATGAAGACAGATGAATGCACAGGGAGGAATGCAAGGGTTAAAGGGGATAATATACACACAACCCTGAAACAACTGTGTTCAACAGGTAGATGCATGGACAGATAACAGGTTGAATGGGTATAGGAGAGAGAGTGGAAGTATAGCCATAAATATATAAAGGTTTCACAGAGGATATTTGTACATGGATGTTTACCTTTACTGAGAACACACCTATATATGTGATGAAGTATACAGGGGGGAAAATTATGAAAGCTTCTTAGATATTACCAAACATCTTAAGGCAATGAGTTCCTGGGCTTGGGAACTCAGGACGTACCATGGTCAACTGGCATAACATAGTCCACAAAGACAACCTTCTACATCCTACTTTGGTGAGTAGTGACTGGGCTCTTGAAAGTTCATGATCAGCCATCTAAGTGCAGCTATTATCTCTCATGTAAAGAAGAAAAACTGATGAAAATTTGAAGATGTTTGGAATCATCAAGTGCAATGGAACATATGAGCCACCACTCTGAGACCAGAAGAATTAAATGGTGCCTGGCTACCACGACCAACTGATATGAAAGGAATCACATTAGGAAGTCCCAGATAGAGTAGGAGAAACTGTGGGACAAAACTCAAAACTATAAACAACAACAAAAATAGACCCAGTTTCCTGATCAGAAAGATATTGGAAGAACCCAAGAGTATGGCCCTTGCCTACTCTTTAGGTCTTGAATGGAACTTATCCTTGTGGCCCAGTTTTCAGTCAAGCAGTAGATAGGTGTATAGGGGACACAACACTAGTAAGAAATGCTCAACAATTCAAGATCAAAAGGGAAAATTTACCTAAGGAAGTTTTTGAAAAA
>NW_006408616.1:6392497-6416432 GCF_000296735.1 Chrysochloris asiatica
GAGCATGTTTTCCCTTTTGGTTTCTAACTCCAAGTCTTTACACATTTATTTAACTTTGTCTTATTGAGCTGCCCTTGGAAATTTTTTGTCCAGTTCTTCTAATTCCTCTTTTCTTCTCTACACTGGAAAGCAAGTTTCAGAATCTCTTCTAACAATCATTTGGTCTTTTATTCTTTCCTGTCTTTTTTACTGATCTTTTGTTTTATTCCTGTTTGATGTTCTTAAGTCATCCCATAATTCTTCTGGTCTTTGGTCATTAGTGTCTAATGTATCAAATCTGTTTTTGAGATGGTCTCTAAATTCAGGTGACATAGATTTAATGTTATATTATGGTTCTCATGGACTTGTTTAAATTTTCTTCATATTCATCCTGAACTTGGATATGAGCAATTGATAGTCTGTTCCACTGTCTTTTCCCCTGATCTTGTTTTGGCTGATTATACTGAGCTTTCCCACGGTCTTTTCTGTCAAATGTAGTCAACTTGATTTCTGTATTTCATCTGGTGAGGTCCATGTCTATAGTCACCTTTTATATTGTTTAAAAAAGACATTTTTTAAAACTACATAGATGTTATTGGTTTTGCAAAATTCCATGATGTGATCTCCAGCATCTTTTCTATCAACAAGGCTGTATTTTCCAACTACTGATCCTAAAGAAGTTGGTAGAATTCTTCAATTTAATCATTGGTGGCTATAGTAGTTGGTGTGTAAATTTGAGTAATAGTGGTATTAAACTGGTCTTTCTTAATATGTGTATGGATACGATCCTACCACAGACAGCATGGTAGTTCAAGATAGATATTGAAATGTTCTTTTTGACAATGAATGTAATACCATTCCTCTACAATTTGTGGTTCCTAGTATTGTAAACCATATAATTGTCTGATTCAAAGTGGCCAATACTAGTCAATTTCAGCTTACTAATGCCTAAGATCTTCATGCATTCCATTTCATTTTTGACAAGTTCCAATTTTCCAATATTCATACTTCATACATTCTATCATCCAATTTCTAATCAATGTTTGCTGTTTTTTTCTCTCCTGAGTTTAAGTTGTGCCCCATCAGCAAATGAAGGTAGCAAAAGCTTCACTTCATTCACATAATTGTGGTCAACTCTACTTGAGGAGGTAGCTCTTCTCCAGTCAGATTTTAAGTGCCTCCCAAGCTGAGGGGATCATCTTCTGGCACTGTATCTGACAATGTTTCACTGCTATTTATAAGGTTTTCAGTGACTAACCATTCAGAATTAAGCCACCTATTCTTCTTTCTCTTAGTCTAGAATTTCTACCATGGATGACAATACTGGTATATAAAATACCTGTGGGATAGATTCCAGCATCACAGCAACATGTGAGCCCCCACAGTACAAAAAACTGACAGACTTGTGGCTTAAAACTGCTCTAGGAGCCTATCAAGACAGCTTACGTGGTTCTTCGTGTACTAGTAGAAATTCAATCTTCTTTTCAATTATATGCCATGATATAGATTCTTTCTTAGATAGAGAAAATGGGAAATAGTTTCTGCCTGTTCACTTTTTATGGACATGTCCCAAAACTAAAACGAAGCAGTTTTCACTGTTGTTGATGTTAGTGCCTTAAAGTTGGTTCTGATTCTTAGCAAACCTGTATAGGGTTTCCGAGGAGCAGCAAGTGGATTTGAACTGCCAACCTTGTGGTTCACAGTCCACTGCTGATCCTACAACACTACACCAGGACTAGCTGATATAAAAATGTACTCAATGTGTTTATAATTATGAGGGTAAGTGAACTTGAACATCCAACAAATTGATTCTATTCTTGGTCAGCCTCATGTTTTCCTGCTTCCAAGTGGAATAGCTTGAATTCTTTGTATTTTCTAGGGAAGCAAAAACAATTGGGGGAGATAAGTGCTTGTTTTCTGAGAAACAGTGCTTAGTAAATTTCCAGACTACGTCATGCAGACAGCTTAACCACAGACCCAAAGAACTTAGATTAGGCTGGATGTCATGTTCTGGAAGAGGGCAGGCTCCAGTGATACTCCACCCTCCAGTTACAGTCACTCCTTTTAACATTCCCTTTGGCTGGAGAAAGCACACACGGCAGTAAGGGTAGGCAAACAGATGTAGGATCAAAGCTTACCATGCATTAGTTTTTTTTCAGAAATTAAAATGAACATCAAAGGCAACTTTGAAGTTGAAAATGTTATGTCATAACGAGAGTTTGAGAGTTTATGTACATATGAAGGGCACTATTTCCTTGACAGTAGTGATAAGTTTCAAAAGGGGAGAATGAATGGGAAGGTTATGATTTGACTGAGAAAACTGAGTATCTTGGACTTCACTCTATTGCAATTACACACTTGGTTATCCCACAGTATGGCAAGATTGATGAAGACAGCCAAAATCCCAACCTTTGGTTCTTCATTTATCCATAATGCCTAGTTTAGAACAGGTACTATATAAACAAATCATGCATACATTCATTTATTTTCATTAATATCAGTTGACTGATTGATAGACAAATATTACTGAGAAAACTTGTCTGCATCATTCACTGATTATAGAGACCTGTTTGTATTTTGTTTGGAACAAACCCGTGCATGTACGAACTGGGACCTTCGTAGCAATTCTTTTTCACTTGCCTTCATATATGTAACAACATTGTATAGACTTTTATATCAGAAGTGAAAACTTCTTTGTTATTGACTATTTCCCCTAAAAAGTGACCAGGAAGAGACTATTTCCCATTTTCTACATCTAAGAGAGAGTCTGTACCACTGCATATAATTGAAAAGGAGATTGAATTTCTACAATATGATGAACCACTTAAGCTGTCTTAATAGGGTCCTAGAGAAAATTTAAGCCATATAGTTAATCATGTGGATAAGTCAAGTATTCGACAACACTCATTGACTGCCAGTGAATAGGCATTTAACTTATTTTTGGCACAGCTTCACTTGACGGGCCAGAAAGGCAATGCCCTAGGGCATAAGAGTCACAATTTCAGTGGGGCCAATTACAGTAACAGTCAAGATGGAGAGTTAGTGGAAAAGCTTTCAAGTTGTCCACAGATTTTCCAAAGCAATGTAGTCATAGGTATGATCAACCTTTACTTAATTCAAAGCTAGCAAACACCTACTGAGTACTTTCTCTATTGAAGGTCCTTTGCTATGTGCTTTTGCATAAATTATCCCATTTGCCCCTCACAGGAACATTACAAGTCTACTAAGAACCCCAAAGCCTGATATTTTCACAAAATTGAGCCACATTATATTTAATAACGTTTCTACCTATTTCCCACTCCCAACATGGGATTTGATACTTTATTTCAAGGCAAGGCACAAATGATTGTAGACTTTTTTCTTTCCCTCAGTAGCTCTCAGAATTCATGGTTCTTAAGATGTTTTATATCTTTTATACTATACTTTGTAGGTAATTTAAGAAATTTCTCCAGGGTGATTTTGATTAGATTTAATTATTGCATTGCTGACAGATTTCAGAGTTTCTTTTCCTCCATAAAATGTGACACTTTAAGTAGAAACAGAACCCGTTAATGATCTCTGGACAGATGAGAAGGTTCTGCTTACAGGTAAAGAAACATCAAGAGTATTTCATTGTAAAGAATGAATTTGTTATCTCTCTGCACCGCTGACTGTTGCTACTGTCCTTCCACAGAGTTCACTCATGCCATGGATTCTGCAGTGCAAAATTTAATGAATATGTATTATTTGAACTCTGTAAACAGTTGCATTTATAAATTTAGGATGTTGTTGAGAGAAAATGGCACTTAGCTGAATAATTCCCAGCTCTCTTCTTTACTCTAATGTATGGTTATGTGCTGTGGAGTCAGTTCCAACTCATAGTGACTCTGTACAGGGTTTCTGAGGCTGTAAATCTTTATGGGAGCAGAAAGCCTCATTTTTCTCCCATGGAACAGCTGGTAGTTTCAAACTGCTGACCTTAAGGTTTGCAGCCCTATTTGGAACAACTACGCTACTTGACCTAAATTCCACGTTCAACAGCTTTTCCTCCAAGTGACATGTTTTTACTGCCAGATGACATGTATTTAAGTGCCAGATTTTTATACATTCTCTTTCAACATAAAAATAAGCATAACAGTGACTCATACATGAGCCATCTACTTCCACTTATTTAAATTTTTAAGGCTGTTCATCTAGAAGGAATTTACTAGAATTTGTATGTTCTGCACCCACATTATCAACAATTCATTTTGATGTTTCTCACCATGAGATGATAAATGGATGAGGACAACACTGTAAAGTTAAGGAATTCCAATAGATTCATTTAAGGACAGATGTATGAGTGGACAGAAGGGTCAAATATGATGTTTTAAAGCATGATGGTGGAGAAGAATTGGTTTCTGTCAGGGAAAAGATGTTATGAGAATGGTTAAGGCAAAGCAGACTCAATGTTGATAATCTATAGTTATAAAGTTTTATTCATGGATCATTTCAGAGGGTCAAAATCTTTTGTGCACCCTGTGATAGTACAGAGCTACCATGTTGATGTACATTAATTTAAAAAATACATTCTTAGGTGATTGATGGTGGTTGGTGGTTATTTGCCATGTGTGTCAGTTCCGACTCACAGTGACCCTGTATAGGGTTTCTGAGGCTATAAATTTTTACCAGAGCAGAAAGTCTTATCTTTCTCCCACAGAGCCACTGGTAGTTTCGAACTGCTGACCATGAGATTAGCAGCCCGATTTGTAACCACTACACTACCAGAGCTCCTTTATGTGATTATAAATTCAGAAATATTGGACCAGAAATTATTTTGGAAGTCATAATTCTGATATTTTCCTCCCTTGTACTGTTGCTAAAGCATTTATCATTCCACGTTTTGAACTCTAATTAAAGTGTATTAATTGGCTGTGGCTTAAAAAATCTCTACTATATTAACATGTGAGTCTTGGGAGCAAGGGCTACATGAAAATGATACATGCAATACTTTGAATATAAAGATGATACTAATAATCTGCCATCAGTAGGAAATGGTTTTTTACCTATATTTGGTCAGATTGGGATGTGTTGTGCTCATCCTCTCCCAGGGACTAATGTGAGATATTGGGTTTAGTTAGGAACACTATATATTATATTTCTCCTATAAGTCAAGTGTCCTCTCACTGACTCTAATAGAACACTGTTTAATGGTAGGCTGTTAATTACACTTTTAAGGAATAAAATTTATCAACAGAAGTATATATGTAATGTCTAGTGTGAAGATGTTCTAAAATAAGATAAATAGTAGATTTGCCAACAGATTGAGATGTAAATTTCAGCTCTGCTATTTACTAGATGCCTGACATTGTATACACTCAGGGCTCTGTTTGAACTACAAGTTCTACAAATTGAATTTATAGTTGATCTTCACAACTATGTGAGATAAATACTACAAGTTCCTGAAGCATACTGAACAGTTCGTGATATACACACTGAACTCTTAATAGTTGTTACATGTTTCCATATTGCTTTAAAATTTTACTTGTCACAATTTTTCTGAAACAATTCTCTGGCATCCACTTCAAGCCAAGATGGAGCAAGGGAGCATAAATATGCTCTTACACCTAAAACAACATTAAAAATGGTCACGTGAAGTAGCAAAGAACAATTATTTTTCAGAGGATAGACAAACAAGATGAGCCCTATGACTGCTGTGTGGAGCGTTTCTAGGCAGTAGCATAGTCAAGGGAACATGGCCGAGTCTGGCAACGTCTCTGAGGTGAGAAGTCAGGCCCTGGCATCCAGGGAAGTTGAAGGTGGCTAGAGTTCTCAAGGAGAGTACAGGAGAGTAGACTGCTATCCCAAAACAGAACTCTGAAAACTGTAGAGGGACCACCTCAAGTATTCAACTGAAGACTGATTAGCCATGCATGTGAGAAAACTAGCTAAAGCCAGATAAATGTTCAGTAGGAATTATGAGGGGACACTTCAAAGTTCACACAGGAGCATGGCAGTGCTTGACCTCAAGAGTCAAAATGGAAAGCTTCCTACTCCATGGGGCTTCTGTTAGAATATTAATGAGGGTTTTACCTCAGAATTGAGAAAAAATCATCTAAGAGAAAAGAAGTACATACTAAAGCATTTATCATGCCTCCATAGACTAAGTGCCTCTCTGGAGTCCTTGTGTGGAACTATAGGATAAAGCCCTGGGTAATCAGGTCAGTTTGAACCACAATATCAGTAATTCAAACCCACCAGATGCTCCTTGGAAACCCTATACAGGGTCACTATGAGTAGGAACCAACACCACAGCACTTAACAACAATCACTAGCACACCAAAGGTCATCACTATCCTGACTTCATTTTGTTTGATTTTGAATTTTATATAAATGGAGTTATACAGTAAGTATTTCTTTTCTCTGCATTATTTTTTATGAATTTCATCCTTGTTACTGTGTATGGTAATAGTTTGTGTATTCTTCTTGCGATGTCATTTTCAATTATGTAAATATATTTCAATTTAGCATATCCATTCTAATGTTGACAGACATTTGCATAGTTTTCCTACTTTGTCATTATTATATATAGTGCTACTATGAACATTCTTATACATGTTTTTTGATGAATATACATATACTTTTTTTGTTAATCATTACTGTATCATTGGGTATTGCACACACAAAAAGAGTGACACCAAACCATTCTTCCACAACCCTCTCTCCTCAGCTAGGTTTGATAATTTTTACAATGTCCACACAGAACTCAGACACAATACTTAATAGGAGTTTATTAGAAGGTTAACAGGTTACAACATAGGATTAGAAAATGGTCAGGGCACAGTTGTTCCTGTGCTGATAAATGCCCACAGGACACACCACTCCTCCATAAGCCTCAGCCTGAAGGCACTCCAATCTAGCTCCATGGGTCAGCAAACAAAGCTCCCTTCCTTAAATGCCTAGAACCACCCCAATCTACAAACAAGCTTCCTGCCCAAAGTCACTCAGTTTTACACATTCAATGGGAAGCCCACGGCTCTATCTCATGCTCTGGTTCTTATTTCTACAGTTACTGTTCTCTTGTCACTTCTCTGGTGTCACAACTTTTTGTCACTAGATCAAGGAGGTTCAATGTACAGGGAACTGGGGGTCCAAAGAACATATCCCACTCCTGGCTCTTCTTCTTTGATGGTACCCCCTCCTTCTTCTAAGATGGTTCACTTTATACCCATGCTAGAGTTTTAAGTTTTTACAACTGCAATTAACTCTGCTAAAATCCACAGCTGAACCATGTCATTGTACCCAAATCTTCTCCCACCTTTTCTTACCTTGATCCAGCAGGGTAAAAATATTTGGTGGGAGTTACAGACTATGGCTAGAAAAGACATGAAGTAATTCACTATACATTCCACTTTAGAAGATACTGAAAAATGGCTATATTAAGTGGCTGTACCAATTTACACTCTTACCAGCAAGAGTTCTAGGTACTGCAGGTCCTCACCAGCACCAGGTATTACTAATGCACTCAATGATAACATTTTTTTTATTTATTGTATACCTGTAGGTAAAAAATTCAATTATTTGAAACACTGAACATTTACATATTAACTTTAAAAAGGACATAATATGATTGTTCTTTGCATTGAAGCTAAATATGCTGTACATCTCTCCTGACTCACAGAAAGTTACGAGAAAGATCCAAACATATGGATAATCTATAAGTATGCTGTTTTACGAAAAATCACTGCGGGGCATAATTATTTTAATGTGTGAGTCAGAATCCTTCTATGGGTTTTAAACAAAGAGTTCCAATACTAAGATGAAAGATGTGTGAGCTCACTAATGGGAGAAATGTTTGACTGTTTTGAAGGGAGTAGAGAGTAAAATTATTTTGCTGCACAGGATATATGAAAAACAGGAAAATTTCACTGAAAGATATTAAGAGGGTTCTGTAAAAAATGAAAATAATTGGACTATATAAACTTATCAAATATTCATTGTTTGTTAGGTGCTATCAAGTCGGTTCCGATTCATAGTCACCCTATGTGTAACAGAATGGAACTTGTCTGATCCTGCACCATCCTTATAATTATTGTTAAGCTTGATCCTATTGCTGTTGTCATTGTGTCTGTCCATCTCATTTGCAGTCTTCATTTCCCCCCACTCTTCAAAGCAAGATGTCCTTCTCCAGGGGCTGTTCCCTCCTGATAACATGTCCAAAGTATGAAAGATCAAGTCTAATCATCCTTGCCTCTAAGAAGCATTCTGACTTTAATTCTCCCAACACAGATTTGTATGTTCTTCTGGCAGTCTGTGGTACTTTTAAAATATTCTTCTACAGCACTATAATTTAAGTGTATAGATTCTTCCATGGTCTTCCTTATTCTTTGTTCAACTTTCACATGTATATGAGAGATTGGAAAAATCATGACTTGGGTCAAGCACATCTTACTACTCAAACTGACAGCTTTGCCCTTTAATGCTTTAAAGAGATCTTTTGCAGAAGATTTGCCTAATGCCATATGTCACTTGATTTCTTGACTGCTGCTTCCAGGAGTGTTAATTGTGAATCTAAGCAAAATGAAGTCTTTGACAAGTTCAATCTTTAGTCCATTTATCATGATGTTATTTATAGGTACAGTTGTGAGGATTTTTGTTATCTTTACATTGAAGTGCAATCCACAGTAAAGGCTGTAGTCTTTCATCTTCACCAGCAAATATTTAAGTATTTTAAGCCTTTTAGCAAGTAAAATTGTGTCATCTACATATATTGTTAAGTGCCATCAAGTCAGTTCTGACTCATGTATAGGGTTTCTGAGGAGAGGCTGATAGATTTGAACCACTGACCTTGTATTTAACAGTCATGTGCTTATCCAACAGCACCACACCAGGACTGTATATAGCTTGTTGTTTATTAATCTCCTTCCAAACCTGATGCTATGTTCTTCTTCATATAATCCAGCTTCTCAGGTTTTTTGCTCAGTTTAGAGATTGAATAAGTATGGTGAAAGGATATAACCTTGATGCACACTTTTCCTAATTCTAAAACATTCTCTGGTAGCATAGTAATTACAAATTGGGCTGCTAACCTCAAGGTTGACAGTTCAAAACTACCAGCCATTCCATGGGAGAAAGATGAGGCTTTCTGCTCCCATAAAGATTTACAGACTCGGAAATCCTGTACAGGGTCACTATGAGTCAGAACCGACTCCATGGTACTTAACAACAACAACAACAACAGACAATTCAATATCTCCATATTCAGTTCTAACACCTGCCATTTGGTCTGTGTACAGGTTCCTCCGAACACAATTAAGTATTCTGGATTACCAACTCTTTGCAATTGTATCCATAGTTTGTCATGACCTACACAGTCAAAAGCTTTTGCATAGTCAATAAAGCACAAGTAAACATCCTAGTGTGGTGCTGTAGGATAAGTTCTGGACTGCTAACTACACGGTTCACAGTTCAAACCCACCAGCTGCTCCTTGGGAGCCCTATAAGGAACCGACTCATCAGCACTTAACAACACACATTGTGCTGGCATTTTCCGCTTTCAGCCAAGGTCCATATGACATCAGCAATGATATCCCTAGTTCTATGTCCTCTTCTAAATCTGACTTGAATTTCTAGAAGTTCTCTGTCGATGTACTGTTGCAACCATTTTACAATTACCTTCTGGAAAAATTTACATACATGTGATATTACAGATATTACTTAAGGATTTCTGTATTCCATGGGATAACCTCTCTTTGGAACCAGCATAAATATGGATCTCTTCCAGTCAGATGGCCAGGTAGCTGTCTTCCAAATGTCTTGGCATAGATGAGTGAGTGCTTCCAGTGCTGCATCAGTTTATTGAAAGATTTTCATTTATATTCCATCAATTCATGGAGCCTCATTTTCACCAAGGACTTCTTTCTTCAGGATCATTGGTTCTTGATCATATGCTACCTCATGAAGTGGTTGAAAAATCAACCTTCATTTTTGGTACAGTGACTCTGTGTACTCCTTTAATCTTCTTTGGATTCTTTCTGCATCATTCAATATTTGTCCACAATCCTTCAGTGTTACAATTTGACATTAGGATTGTTTCTTCAGTTCTGTCAGCTTGAGAAATGCTGAACCTGTTCTTCCCTTTTGGTTTTCTAACTCCAGGTGTTCTCACATTTCATTGTAATACTTGACTTTGTCTTCTCGGGTTACCCTTTGACATTTTCTGTTCAGTTCTTTTACTTCCTAATTTTTTCCAGTTGCTTTTAGTTTCTCTCTGCTTAAGAACAAGTTTCAGGTAACATATATTTTGGTCTTTTCTTTCTTTCTTGTCTTCTTAATGCCTTTTCTGCAGGATAAACACTCGACTGCAAGGTCAGTTTAAACTGCATGGTTGGTGATTCAAATTCACCAGCCGCTCCTCAGAAAACCTATAGAGGGTCTCTATGAGTCAGAATTGACTCAACAGCCCTTAACAACAACAACAATATTTCTCAATGAGAATTCTGCTTCTGTAAGAACTAGAGTCAACAATGGAAATGACTGAGCATGAACCAGGGGACCCAGAACACTTGGAAAGTCCATGTTATGGATTGGATTATGTCTCCCAAAATTTGAATTGATATGCTACCTGCTATAAATATGACCCTGACCTGTTTGGAAAAAGGGTTGTTGTTGTTGTTTAATGAGGTCATATCTGAGCAGAAGGGCAATCCCTTCTGGGTAGTATCTTATAAAAATAGCAGAATAAACAAGAAGAAGACACCATGTGAAAATACATCTACAAGCATCAAAGAAACACAGAAAGGATTTCCAGCAGTCTTTAGAAGCTAGTAGAGAGATAAGAAGCAGTTTCTAAGAACTCTCAGATGGAATCAACATGGCTTAAAAGTGGATCTGGACTTGTAACTTCCGGAACTGAGGGACAATACATTTCTGTATTGAAAGGCAGCCATTTTGTGGTATTGTGTTACTGCAGCTATAGGAAACTAAGGCAGTCATCAAACAACAACCCAGATTCTTTACTTACAACAGGGCATAAAAGCTGCTTCTGAGAGTCTGACAGACAGAGAAAAGTGATAAAGTCAAGCATGATGTGGAAAGATCTTTGGACATCCCCCACAACAAACATATCCTGAAGAAGTTGGAGAGGTGCAAAGCCTGCGAAACTGCTGCTTTGAGGAACCTCAGGGTAGCCAGGAGAGTAGCCTCCGCTTACAAGCATCAAGAAAATGGACCTCAGTTTAATAACCACAAGGAACTGAACTCTGACACTAACCAAAAGGAGCTTGGAAATGGATTTTTCCCGAGTCTCTAGATAAGAGCCTTGTTGAAACTGATTTCAACCTTGTGAGACCCTGAGCAGAGAACCCAATTGGGTCAACAGGAAGTCTAATCTACAGACCCAATGTAAAGGAATTAATTGGTGTGAATTAAAGCTGCTAAATTGTGGTATATTGTTACATGACAATAGAAAAATAATGTAGTGTGTTTTTTACCAGTGAATGATTAAAAATGAAAGCTCTCTGTAATTATTCTGAAAAGAAAAAAAAAAAAAAATACAGACACACAGGGGAGATACCATATAAATCCTGAGATGTATATTAAGCAGCAAATAAACATCAAGGCTTCTTGGCAGTCACCAGAAACTAGGGTCCAGTCCCCCAGAAGGAACTGACACAATACAACTAACACTCTGATTTGGGATGTTATACTCCTGAACTATGAGAAACTGAATATCTGTTCTTTAAAGCCACCCACTTGTGGGGATTATTGTTGTTGTTGTTACAGGAGCACTAGAAAACAAAGACAGACCATGTTCCATCCATAATATTGAGAATGCAAGATATAAATAATAATTTGCCTGGGTTTGGGGGAAGGAGGTGCAATTCACTACTAACTTAAAGTGTTTTTTCTATACCTGGATTTCAAAAACATTTTTGGGAGTTCAAAGAAAATAAAATCACATCTGTTGGAATTGGTGTTCTTCAACTTTCAGGAACCTTGCTTAGTAATTCCTTATAATATTGTAACAGTAAACTTCAGTTAATTTGGAAAAGTGGTTAGAACCTACCTCCTCCTGGAAATTGTTGTTGTTGTTGTTAAGTGCTGTTGAGTCGCTTCTGACCCATAGCACCCCTGTATAGGATTTCTGAGGAGCAGCTGTTGAGCTTGAACTGCCGACTTTGCAGTTCAAATGATTTTGTAGTCTGGCACATTAACCCACAGCGCCACACTAGGACTCCTCTTGGAAATTAGTGCATTTTTGTTGTTGTTAAATGTTGTCCTGATGATTTTGACTCATAGCAACCCTGTCTAGGGTTTCCAAGGATTGGCTGGTGGGTTTGAACCACCAACCTTATGGTTAGTAGTCCAGTGCTTATCCTACAGTGCCATGGCAATACATATTTCTATGAGTTACTATTTCAGGAATATTTTTTCACTTGGGCACCTAATCATTTCTTCTGCAGTTTAAGATCACTTCTTTTTGTCAGTCTTTCGTGTAGATAGGAAACAGTAACATCAATCATTAAAGTAGCCCTGACTGTGTGCCTTGCTAAAACAGATGAGGCTTCACTGCCCAGTCCTTGTCCCTGGGACAAATGGCCTCAGCTGCTTTAATTCCTATCTACATGAAAGACCAACAAAAGGAAGTGATCTTAGGCAGCAGGAGAAATGATTAGGTGCCCAAGTGAAAAAAATATTTCTGATAATAGTAACTCATAGAAATAAGTCTTGCCATGGCACTATAGGATAAGCACTGGATGGTTAACCATAAGGTTGGTTGTTCAAACCCACCAGCCAATCCTTGGAAACCCTAGACAGGGTTGCTATGAATCAGACCCATCAGGACAACATTTAACAACAACAAAAATTGAGCACTTACCATTTGCCATGCACTATGTTAATCAATTTACAAGAATTATTTGAATGTTCCTAAGACCCTGCATAGACAAGTATTTCCTCTATTTTTCAGATGAGGCCATTGAAACATGAAGTAGTAATAAGCTTATTCAAGCTGAAGCAATTATTAAATAGCCCAGCCAGACTCACAACTCATATGGACCTGATTTAAAGCCATGTTCTTTGTACTACAGAACATTTCTCAAGCCGCAGTCTTTGATACACTTGTATGATGCATTGATAAGCAGTATTGCTGCAGTCAAATATGTTTGGGAAATACCGTGTTGAACAAACTTTAAATAAATTCCTATATTACACACTTTGTCAAAGTGTACTGCTACTATGAATTGCAAATTTTCAAGAGAGGATTCTGGTGCCTAGCATTTTCCAAATCTGTTTCACCATGCAATTCCTTTACCTCTGGCATAACCAGAATCTCAAAAACCAGGTTAAATGGGGCAAAATTAGAGTAAATCTGCACTCACTATTTTGCTTCAAAGTCACCTTTGGTAAAGATCTTTCGGAAAGTGAGAATGAATTTGTAAAATCAAAGAAGCGGTGCAATAAAATTTTCAGTGTTTATCTGATATTCTTCATCAATATATGATAACTTATTTCTGCTTCGTCTTTGCTGGTGAAGACTGTTGTTGTTGTTGTTATGTGCCATCGAGTCGGTTCTGACCCATAGCGACCCTGTATAGGGTTTCCGAGGGTGTAAATCTTTATGGGAGTAGATAGTCTCATCTCTCTCCCGCGGAGCAGCTGGTAGTTTCGAACCGCTGACCTTAAGGTTCGCAGCCCGATTTGTAACCACTACGCTACCAGAGAACTGTATGAGTAACAAATTATGCCTCCACATAACTTTTAACTGTTCAGAAATGTTTGACTTTGTAACATAGTCTCCTTTTTCCTCTTGGTTACTTCATGAAGTCAATTCTTGCTACCAAAGAATGGTGGAGCAAGACCGGTTCTACAACTAGGTATAGTCTATATATGTTGTACTTGCTCACAGTATGGAATATATCCAGTTACATGACTGAGGACTAAAATCAGCCACTTCTCACACAGATAGGCATGAAAACTAAGAAATCCTAGATTACGTACTCTTCATCCACACCCCAAGGGTACAGCAAAATGACAGTTTCCCCTTGTGAGCTCCCCAGATTCCTCTGTCCTTTGGTATTTTTCATGTCCTCACTTTTTGTATGCATGAAAAGAAGGCTCACAATGCAGTCCCTAGACAGGGAGATAGCGATGCTCCCCACACCTCTGCAAGTGTTCTATTAAGCTGCTTTGTCATAGTTAACAGCTACTTTCAAAAGCTGAGCTGACATTAGTGTCAGGTACATCCTGTTGTCTAAGGATTGGGGCAGGTTGTGTTTCAAAGTAAATATGGTTTGCCTGTATCCATCTTAACATCACTAGACAAAAGATAACTATGGGCTCCCTCTGACTGTAGCCTCATACACACATATACACAAATTAAATTATCTTCCAAGAAGTAGGTGTTTTCCAATAACTACAGTCTAACAACAACGTGTTGTATGTCGTTGACTCAGTTCTGACTCACAGTGACCCTGTATAGGATTTCCAAGGCTGTAAATCTTTATGGGGATAGAAAGCCTACTCTGTCTCCCTCGGAGTGACTAGTGGATGCATAACCCACTATGTCACCAGGACGCCTTAACAATAACACAGTTTAGCAAAATGCCATAAGGTCCTCTCCCCTCTTTGAGAAAAGATGATTGGAGAGAAAAAAAAAACCCCAAAGACAAAGGATAATATGGAAATAACTGATATATTATAATGAGTTTTTTGAATGTCTGAATTCTATACTCAGAAGTTCCCCAAGGACAGGAAACATGCCCTATTTTGCTATCTTTTGTGTTTCTAGCACAGTGATTTCCACTTTGTAGGATTCAGACTCCTGCTGTGCACTGTGGGATAAAGCATTGGACTGCAAGGTCTATTTGAACCACAAGGAGCAGCTGGTGCAAATCCACCAGCCACTCCTTGGAAACCCTGTACAGAGTAGCTGTTAAAATATTGAATGATGCAGAAAGCATCAAAAGAAAATGGAAGGTATACACAGAGTTATCACAATACCAAAAAGAAATACTCAATGTCCAAAAACTTCAAGAGGTACCATATATGATCAAGAACTGATGGGACTTACAGAAAAAACTCAATGTGCACTGATGGCTCTGGTGTAACACAAGGCTCCCGGAATTGACAAACTACAGATTGAAAATCTTTCATCAAACTAGTGAAGAGCTGGAGCACTCACTTATCTACACCAAGAAATTGGGAAGACAGCTACCTTGCCAACTAATTTGACGCATTAGACATTAATGATCAAAGACCAGAAGAGTTGTGGGGTGACATCAAGAACATCATGAGTTAAAAGCAAAATGTCATTAAGAAGACAAGAAAGAAGAAAAAGACCAAAATTGATGTCAGAAGAGACTCTGAAACTGGCTCTCCAGCATAGAGATGCTAAATCAAACAGAAGAAATAAGGTGGTAAAAGAGCTAAACAGAAAATTTCAAAAGGCAGCTCAAGAAGACAAAGTCAATTGTTATTATGAAATGTGCAAATAACTGAAGTTAGATAACCAAAAGGGAAGAACACACTCAGTGTTTCTCAAGCTGAGAGAACTTAAGAAAAAATTCAAGCCTCAAATTTTAATATTGAAGGTTTCTATGAGCAAATATTGAATGATGCAGAAAACATCAAAATATGGAAGAAATGCACAGAATCACTGTCCAAAATAAAATGATCGATGTTCAACCTTTTCAAAAAGTAGCATATGATGAAGAACCAATGATACTGAAGGAAGAAGTCTAAGGTACACTGAAGACATTGGCAAAGAACAAGGCTGTGGGAATTGATGGAATACAAATTGAAATCTTTCAAGAAACTGATGCAACACTGGATGCATGTGCTCATTTATGCTAAGAAATTTGGAAGACAGTTACCTGGCCAAGTGATTGGAAGAAATCCCTATTTGTGTCTATTCCAAAGAGAGGTGACCCAATGGAATGTGGAAGTCATTGGACAATATAATTAATACTACATGTGAGTAAACTTTTGCTTAAGATAATTAAAAAATGGCTGCAACCCTACATTGACAGGCAACTGCCAGAGGTTTAAGTTAGGTTCAGATGAGAATGTGGACTGAAGGATATCATTGCTGACATCAGATGGGTCTTTGATGAAAGGAGAGGATACCAGGAAGATATTCACCTGTGCCTTATTGACTAGGCAGATACTTTTGTTTGTGTGGATTATGACATGATATTGACAATATTGCAGAGAATAAGTGTTCTGGAATACTTAATTGTGCTCATAAGGAACCTGTACATAGACAAAGAGGCAGAACAGAACAAGGGAACACTAAATAGTTTTAAATCAGGAAGGGTGTGTGCCAGGGTTGTATTCTTTCATCAAACTTATTTAATCTGTATGCTGAGAAAATATTGTGAGAATCTGGATTATATGAGGAAGAATATGGCATCAGGAATGGATGTTGTTTTTAGCAACCTGTAATATGCAGGTGATACAAACTTGCTTCCTGAAAGTGAATAGGACTTAAAATACTTATTGATGAAGATCAAAGACTATATACAGCTTTTGGTATGGGTTGCACCTCAATGCAAATAAAACAAAAATCCTTACCAGTAAACCAATAAACAACATGCATATAAATGGAGAAAAGATTGAAGTTGTCAAAGCTTTTATTTTGCTCAGAATAACCATCAAAACTCATGGAAGCAGCTGTCAAGACAGCATATAAGTTATTGAATTGAGCCAAGCTGCTGCACAAGACCACTTAAAAACTGTCCAGGGGCAAAGATGGCAGTTGGAGTACTAACATGCATCTGACCCAAGCCATGGTATTTTCAATAGCCTAATATGCATATGAAAGTTGAACAATGAATAAGAAAGATCTTACAAGAATTGATGCATTTGAATTATGGTGTAGGAGAATATTAAAAATACCATGGACTGCCAAAACAAATATGTATTGGAAGAAACACAGGCAGAATGCTTCTTAGAAACCAGGATGGCTAGACTTCACCTCTCATGCTTCAGTCATATTATTAGGAGGCACAGAATTGGACAGTGTTTTGTTCTGCTGTGCACAGGATGTCTATGAGTCCATACTGACTGAATGACACCTAACAATAACAACAACCTTGGTTACTGAAAGTGAAGGGAACTTCAAATATTTACTGATGAAGATCAAAAACACAGCCTCAGTATGGATTGCACCTCAATGTAAAGAAAGCAAAAATCCTCACCACTGGACCACTAAATAACATTATGATAAATGGAGAAAATTTTGACGCTGTCAAAGACTTCATTTTGCTTGGATCCACAATCAACACTCGTGGAAGAAGCATCCAAGAAATCAGTGTATTGCATTAGTCAAATCTGCTGCACAAGACTTCTTAAAAAAGTGTTCAAGAGCAAAGATGTCAGTTTGGAGCATAATGTGTGTCTGACCGTCATGGTATTTTCAATAGCCTCATATGCATGTGAAAGTTGGACAATAAATACGGAAGACCATAGAAGAATCTATGCATTTAAGTCATGGTGTTGGAAAAGAACACTGAACGTACCGTGGCCTGCCAGAAGAACAAACAAATTTGTGTTGGAGTAAGTATAGCCAGAATGCTCTTTGAAAGCCAAGATGCTTCTTAGAACCCAGATTTGGACTCTCATGCTCTGGATATGTTTTCTGGAGAGACTAGTCCCTGGAGAAGGATATCATGCTTGACCAAGTGAAGGGTCGGGAAAAAAAGAAGAAGACCCCAAGTGAGATGGATTGGCAAATTGGAAACAGCAATAAGTTCAAACATAACAACAATTGTGAGAATGGCCCAGGACTGCACAGTGTTTTGTTTCATTGTATGTAAAATCTCTATGAGTTGGAACCAACTTGATGGCTACTTTATAGTTCACTATCTTACAGAGTTCCTGCATTGTGAAATTTGCTCAGCAGCACCTCAGAAGAAAGGCCTAGAGATCTACTTCTTAAAAAAATCAGCATTTGAAAACTCTATGAAACATAATTCTGACCTCTGACACGTATGTCTTCTCCATGAATCATTATCAACTGGATAGCATTTTTTTTTTTTTTAACTTGTAGAGAATCGTGGCAAATTGGTTGGTATATAATAGAGACATTATCTAAGTGTACCCCTCGACGGCACTTAACAACAACAACAACCCATTAAACATGCTTTACTTGTTTTCCCTACATTGTTGCTGTTGTTAAGTGCTGTTGTGTTTGTTTTCCAAGGAGTGGTTGGTGGGTTTGAACTGCTGACCTTGAAGTTAGCAGTCTAGCGCTTATCCTACAATGCCAATCTAGAACTCAATTTTGTCTATTTTGCTTTAGTGTTATTATGTGCCGTGAAGTTGGTTTCGACTCATAGTGACCCTGTATAGGATTTGTGAGAAATACCTCGTGGGTTTGAACCCCCAAGTCTTATGGTTAGCAGTCTAGAGCTTATTTTACAATGCCACACCAGAACTTCTATTTTATATATAGTTTCATTTATTAAGCTATGCCACATCACACAGCAAGTATTTTATTGGATTTTTTTTTTCCAGAGAGCATTAATACAATTTTGATAACATCTACTCTTTTATAAAGTAAAAGGCATTTTTCTTGAATTATAGAGCCTCTTCCCATCTAGGAAAAGAGAATGAGCCTGGACTACGCAGTGGGAACAGGCCCGTCCTGTGTCTGGCCACTAAGGGTCAGTGGCTGGGATGGAATTCCAGGGTTGAACATTTTATCAGTCTCATAGTTCTTGGGAATTATTGATCCTGAAGAATGGGCCCCATGGGAGCAGACTATCAACTCCACCATCTGAATGCAGTTTCCTCTTACATCTCCTTTTAGGGAGAAATTATTTCCTAGTGGTTGGCATGGTCAAATTTATTGCTTTATTTTCTGGCTATTGCATCAAGGGAAAAACATGCACTATAAGAATTCCTTAGTAATATGGAAAGGCCATTTGTCTCATCAGATTCTGCTTTTTTATAGCACTCTTTCTGTCTAGATATCTCTAATTGTTACTTAGTAATTATAACATTTGGTCTCAACAGCTTCTCTTCATGAAACACCCATTTTGGAAAAGTTTAAAAGGGCCCAAAAGTCACTAAAAATGATTTGTTCTGATAAGTGTGTTTTCAACAGCCCCAGAGTTCATTTGCATTGTCACATGCTCACAGTTAAGCAATTGTAAAATATGCATATAAGTTTTCAGCAACCAGATCCTCAAGGGTCATTTTGAACAAAATCTTCAGCAAATACACATAATTAGAAGAATTTCTTTTCAATAATACAGTATATTCAACCACATATTTCTATCTTCTTAAAGAATAATGCTTATTTTTATTTTTGTTGTTGTTCTCAGGTATCATTGAGTCCATTTCGACTGATAGTCACTCCCTATGACAGAAAACTTCTCCACAGGGTTTTCTTGGGTCTAATCTTTACTGGAGAAGATCACCAGGTGTTTGTCTTGTAAATTGGCTGTGGGTGGGATTGAATCACCACCAGTTAGCAGTCCAGCACTTAATTGTTGTGCAACCAGGGCTCCTTTATTTTGATTATTGGTGAGAATTATGGGCAGTATTGTAATTACACTCCATGGAAAAGTATTCATATTTTAAAATCTACAGCAATAGCCAACATTTTAGTGACATAATCGATTGTATTCAGATACATTTAATTCCTAGGACATTCAATATTTATGATAACTTCATTCTTATTAATAATAAAAAAGATATCTAGTTTGATATTTCTCTAACCTACCACAAACAATTTATGAGTATTCATGCATCTTATTTACACATACCATCCTGAGATATTTTATCCAGCTCTGTATTGTTTATAAAGCAGGGTCTGGGAAGGGTTGCCAGGGCACACAAAAAAAGGAGATTCTGACTGTCATCTGCAAGGTTTTATATGAACTTTTAGGCACAGTTCTCCCCAGATCCCTACCACTGCATTAGCAGACCCCTGAAGTCCCTCAACCAACAAGCTAATAAACTTCAGGCACCCGTCTGTGGCACAACTATTTCACAACATCTCAGATGAAAGGCCTCAAGGCTCAGTGCAAGGTGGTTTTAGAGTAAGACAGCCTCAGGTTTAAATCCTGCTCTGACACTTAATCTACAAGATAACCTTGGGCAGGTTATTTTATAGTTCATTGACTTCCTGAGATAAAATTAATCATACAGAGTTATAGCTGAGGTTAATAAGGGAAGCAGTACAGAGACAGAGTAGTGGTTAAAGACATAGCTTCCTAAGTTCCAGTCTTGCCATTTTTTATTTGCCCAGCCTTAGCCAAGTTAATTTAATGCTCACTAAGCCTTTGTTTTATCTTCTGTAACATGGGGTAATAACTGTAATTTCTCATAGTGTTTTTGGAAGAATTAAATTTTAAAAATGAATGACATCTCTTAAAGCATTTGGTACATAGTGAGTATTCATCATTAAATATTTATTTTTATGAAATTAATATCAAATTCCTCCCATTAGTAGGTATGCAATACACTGGAGTGTCTCTTTCCTCCCTGTCCTTATTCATGTTTCTGTTCTCTATCTGGTGTGCAATCAATACCATGAGGCCATAATTAGAGAATAATTGAGAAACTAGTGGAAGGAATATATAGAGATACACAAACCAAAACAAACCCCCTGCCCTCAAGTCAATCTGACTCACACAACCCTACAGGACAGAGCAGAACTGCTCTATAGGGTTTTTGACACTTTGAATCCTTACAGAAACAGACATCTTTGTCTTTCTTCTGATTGAGATGTATATTGTTGTTAAGTGCTGTTGAGTTAGTTCCAATTCATAAAGACCCTGCATAGGGTTTCCAAGTGGTGGCTGGTGGGTTTCAGACAATGAACTTTTGGTTAGCAGTCCAGTGCTTATACTACAGTACCGCTCGAAGACACCGAATAGAGATATATAGAGGTATATGACTTACAAAGTTGAATAATAAGAGTATCTTTTCAAGACCTTTCATATTTATAGACCTCTATAGGAGTCCTGGAGTCCTGGTGTGGCACTGTGGGTTAATGTGTCAGACTGTAAAGCCGGTTGAACTGCAAGGTCGGCAGTTCAAACTCACCAGCTGCTCCTCGGAAACCCTGTACAGGGTCGCTATGGGTCAGAACCTACTCAACGGCACTTAACAACAACAACATAGGAGTCCTGGAGTTCTTGTGTGGCGCTGTCAGTTAATGCACCAGACTGCAAAGCCATTTGAACCTCAAGGTTGGCAGTTCAAGCTCACCAGCTGCTCCTGGGAAACCCTATACAGGGTTGCTATGGGTCAGAATCGACTCAATGGCACTTCACAGCAACAACAATAGGAGACCTGGAGTCCTGGTGTGGTGCTATGGGTTAATGCGACAGACTGCAAAGCCATTTGAACTGCAAGGTAGGCGTTTTAAGCTCACCAGCTGCTCCTTGGAAACCCTATATAGGGTTGCTATGGGTCAGAATCGACTCGACAGCACTTTACAACAACAGCAATAATAGGAGTCCTGGTGTGGCACTGTGAGTTATTGTGCCAGACTGTAAAGCCGTTTGAACTGCAAGGCTGGTAATTCAAGCTCACCAACTGTTTCTAGGAAACCCTATACAGGGTTTCTCTATGGGTCAGAAATTACTCCACGGCGCTTAACAACATAAAAATATAGGAGTTCTGATGTGGCACTGAAGGATAATGCATTGGACTGCAAGGTCAGTTTGAACTGCAACTTTAGTGGTCCAAAGTCACCAGCTGCTCCTCAGAAACCCTACACAGGGTTGCCATGAGTCAGAACCAACTCCACGGCACTTAACAACAGCAACAACAACATAGAGATATAAGAAGGAGCCCTGGTAGCATAGTGGATTACAAGCTAGGCTGCTGACCTCAAAGTCAGCAGTTCGAATCTACCAGTCACTTTCTGCTCCCATAAAGATTTACAGCCTCTGAAACCTTATACAGGATTAGTAGGAGTTGGAATTGATTCGTTGGCACACAACCACCGCTATCACTACCATAGAGATATGGGAGTCTGGGTGTGGCACTGTAGGATAAGCATTCGCTAGCTAATCACAAGATCTGTGATTCAAATCCACCAGCTGCTCCTTGGAAACCCTTTAGAGGATCATTATGAATCAAAACAGACTTGATGGCACTTAACAACAATAACAACATAGAAATATGGGGCTGTAGGATAAGCACTGGACTGTTAACTGAAAGGTCAATGGATCAAATATAGCTGTCACTTTCAGAAATTATATACAGGCTGGCTGTAAATCAGAACCACCACTTAGCTGTCCATCTGTCATACTGTGTGGCTTACAGGTGCCGTGATGCTGGAAGCTATGCTGCAGGTGTTTTAAATACAATCAGGGTTACTAATGGTGGACAGATTTCAGCTGAGCTTGCAGAATTAGACTAGGGAGATAGAGAGGCAAAATACTTCTAAATGTTTAGCCACTGAAAACCTTATGAACAACAGTGGAATGTTGTCAGATATAGAAGGTCAGAAGATGAAAACATCATGAATAACACCCAAATGTTGTCAGATATAGAAGATGAACCCCTCAGGTTGGAAGGCATTTAGAATATGACTGGAGTAGAGGTACCTCCTCAAAGTAGAATGGACCATGATGACACAAATGGCACCTTCATTTTCTGATGGGGCACAACTCAAAATGAGGAGAAACAGCTAAAACATTCATTAATAATTGAACATAGTCCAAGACGCAGTCACTTGAGCAGAACAAGAAATATGAAATGATTTTAAATCAGGAAAGGTGTGTGTCAGGGTTGCATTATTTCACCATACTCAATCTTTATGTTTAAGCAAATAACCTGAGAAGTTGGATTATATAAAAAGAATATGATGATCAAACAAGATCCAGCATCCAAGAACAGAGCACTTCTGCCTCAGAATGAGTGGAGACCAGAAGTCACACACTTACGCTCAAGAAAAGCAAGATTTCATTCAGCACTTATAGATTCTCAAGGTACTGACGGAGGATAAGATGGGGCATTGGAGACAGAAGATGCTATTGTCCGGCACAAGAAGGTTCTAGAGTACAATGTCCTTGAGGGTAAGTACAACTGAGTTTGGATGGTGCTGGCTGTGTTCCAGGAGCTGCTGGAGCCAAGGAAGCAGGATGCTGATAGTCTGCAGTGGACCCTGACCATGGGCTGGTGTGTGGAGCTGCTCCACGCTTTTTTCCAGGTGTTAGACAACATAATGGATGCATCCCTTACTCCATGTGGGCAGCCCTGCTGGTATCAGAAGCCAGGCATCAGTTTAGATGCCATCAATGACTCCATACTGCTGGAAGTGTCACCTGCTGAAGCTCTACTGCCAGAAGTTGTCTTATTATCTGAATCTGATTGAGCTCTTCTTACAGAGTTCCTATCAGACTGAGATCGGATAGACCTGCACCTCATCACGGCCCCCCAGGGCAACGTGGATCTTGGCAGATTCACTGAAAAGAAGTATAAATCTATTGTCAAGTACAAGACAGCTTTCTACTCTTTTTACCTTTGTAGCTGCTGCAATGTATATGGTAGGCATTGATAGGGAGAAGGAGCATGCCAATGCCAGGAAGAGCCTGTTGGAGATGGGCGAGTTCTTTCAGATTCAGGATGATTACCTTGACCTCTTTGATGACCCCAGTGTGATGGGCAAGGTTGTCACTGACATCCAGGACAATAAATACAGCTGGCTGGTGGTTCACTGTCTGCAACAGGCCTCTCTGGAATGGCGCCAGATCTTGCAGGAGAATTACGGGCAAAAGGAAACTGAGAAGGTGGCCCGAGTGAAGGCAATGTACAAGGAGATGGAGTTGCCTGCTGTGTTCAGGCAGTACAAAGAAGACAGTTTCAGCACCCTTAAAAGTCTCATTGAGCAGTATGCTGCTCCCCTGGCCCCAGCCATCTTCCTGGGGCCATCATATAAGATCTACAAGGGAGGGAAAGTGACCTAGAAATTTGGGAGATGCTAGGAACGGAGACACTCAATAAATTATTGTGTAACCTTAAAAAAAAA
>NW_006408616.1:6417787-6430317 GCF_000296735.1 Chrysochloris asiatica
CCAAGATCCATCGGACATCAGCAATGATATCTCTCGTTCCACAGCCTCTTCTGAATCTAGCTTGAACCTCTGGAAGTTCTCTGTCAATGTATGATTGTAGCCGTTTCTGTATTACCTTTAGCAAAGTCTTCAGTTTTTTGGATCACTATCAACACTCATGGAAGCAACAGACAAGAAACCATTGCATTAGGCAAATCTTCTGCATAAACCATCTCTAAAATGTTCAAGAGCAAAGACGTAAATTTGAGGGTTAAGGTGTGTTTTACTCAAGTCAGGGTAGTTTCAATAGCCTCATGTGCATGTGATCCACTTGAGTTATGGTATTGGAGATGAATATGAAAAGTACCATGGACTTCCAGAATAAAAACAAATCTGTGTTGGAAGACCTGACGCCAGAATGGTCCTTAGAAGCCAGGATAGTGAGACTTTGTCTCTCATGCCTTGGACATGTTATCAGGAGAGACCAGTTCCTAGAGGAGGACATTATACTTGGTAGAGGGTCAGCAAAAGAGAGGAGGCCTCCAAATTAGATGGACTGGCACACAGCATCAGCATGGGCTCAAGTATAATAACAATTTTCAGGATGGCACAGAACCCAATAGTGTTTCGTTCTGTTGTATGTAGGGTCAATATGACTTGGAACCAACTCGACAGCACCTAACAATCACCACCACAACAAGTGAATCAGAACTGACTCATAGGCATGTAACAACAACATAGAGATATATTGGGAGTGAGGTGGCTCTGTAGGATAAGCACTGGACTGTGAACCACAAGGTTATCAGATCAAGTCTACCAGCACCTCCATGGGAGAATGATGAGGCTTTCTGCTTCCGCAAAAATTTACAGTCTTGGAAACCATATGTAGAGTCACTATGTGTCAAAACTGACTGGATGGCACTTAACAAAAACAGCAGAAATATATGTGGTTCTGGTATCATGCTGTATGATAAGCACTGGACTACTAACTGCAAAGTCAGTGGTTCAAATCAACCAGGTAATTCAAAACAACCAGCTGCTCCTTGGAAGCCATATACAAAGGTCACTATGAATCAGAACTGACTTGACACTTAAAGACAACAGCCTAGGGATATATGGTTCTTCTTGTTGGGTGTCATTGAGTCTGCTCTGACTGAATTTAGGATTTCCTAAATGGCAACCCTATTTATGGTTTCCAAGGAGAGTCTAGTAGGTTTGAACTGCCAACATGATAGTTGGCAGTCCAGTATTTATTCCACAGAACCACTGAAAGATCTTAGAAAACACACTTTATTATTCAACTTTTAAGATTCTGTAAGTCTTCAAAATTATTTTTTCTTTAAAAGGTCTAATCCATAAGACATATTTTAAAGAAAAGGCATACCTAATTTATCTTCTCAATTCAAATTACTGTGTTTATTTTTCACTGAAACCATTTTGGCTGATGTAAACACTTAGTAATCAGGGTACTTTGGAAATGTTTTTCTATTTTCACTAAATTGTGTTTATCCTAAAGAAAAGTATCTTGTGTCTTCAGCATTACTTTTAGAATTATACATATTTATGATATAATATAGATGTGAAAGTTTTAGAACTTTTCACATTTAAGTCTCTAAAAAAAAAGATATTTACATAAAATTCCTCAAGCATTTGGTGTAATTCTCTTAAGTGTACTCTTTGATGATTTTAAATACATGTATTCCTTTTATCTTCTTACAGAAGATTTGTTTATCTCCTCAATAAATCAGAATATTTTAGATGAATATTGAAATAATTGGCTTTTAAAAAATCATGCAATCAACAGGCAGGTATGACTGTAATGATATACATATTTCATTAGCTTTCAAATGTACTAATTCTTTGTAATAAATTTTGTATATATGTGTTTTAAATTACCTTTTATATAGTTTATGTTAATAACTAAAAATAAATCTGTTATGTTAGAAAGCTTATTTATTGCTGTTGATTCTGACTTATAGTGACCTTTTTCACAGCATATAGCCCAGTCCTACACCATCCTCATTGTCATTGTTAAGCTTGAGCCCATTGATGCTGCCATTGTGCCAAGGCATCTCATAGATGGGCTTCTTCTTTTTCGCTGACCCTCCACTTTACCTAACATGGTATCCTACTCTGGGGACTTGTCTCTCCTGATATATGATTGATGAAGTCTCATCATCCTGACCTCTAAGGAGAATTCTGGCTGTACTTCTTCTAACACAGCTTTGTTTGTTCTTCTAGTAGTTCATGGTATTTTAATTCTTCCACCATCTTCCTTATTCACTGTCCAATGTTCACATGCATATAAGGCTATTGAAAATACGATGGCTTGGGTCAGGCACACCTCAGTCCTCAAACTGACATCTTTGCTCCTAAATACTTTAAAGAGGTCTTCTGCAGCAGATTTGCCTAATGCAATACATCATTTGATTTCTTGGCTGCTGTTTTCATGAGTATTGATAGTTGATCTAAACCAAGTGAAGTTTTTCACAGCTTCAATCTTTCTCCATTTACCATGATGCTATTTATTGGTCCAATGATGAGGATTTTTGTTTTCTTTACCTTGAGGTGCAACCCATACTGAAGGCTGTGGTCTTTGATCTTCATCAGTAAATATTTTAAGTTCTCTTCACTTTTAGCAAGCAAGGTGTAACAGCTGCATATCTCAGGTGATTAATAAGTCTTCCTCCAATCCGGATGCCATTTTCTTCCTCATGTAATCCAGCTTTTCAGATTACATGCTTAGAACACAGATGGAATAAGTATGGTGAAATAATATAACCTTCGAGCACACCTTTCCTGATTTTAAACCAGTGTCCTCTCGTTCTGTTCAAACAACTGCCTCTTGGTCTATGTACAGGTTCCTCATAAGCACAACTTAGTTTTCTAAATTACTTTTTCTCTGTAATGTTGCCCATCATTTGTCATTATGCACACAGTTGACAGCCTTTACATAATCAATAAAGTGCAGGTAAATATCTTTCCGGAATTCTCTGCTTTTAGCCAAAACCCATTTGACATCAGCAGTGATATTCCCCATTCCATTCCACATCATCATCTGAATCTGGCTTGAACATCTGACAGTTCCCTGTTAATGTATTTTGGTGCCATTTAAAAATTATCTTGAGGACTGTAGGACCATCAAGGGAGAAGAGCACAAGCAGAATGTGAGACCCTATCCAGAGACGCAGCAACACCAGAGATGAAGACAGAGATGAGGACATGGAAAAAATAGAGCAGCTGAGGAATCTAGACTCATGGAAAGAGAAAGCCTGTGTGCTGGCAGCCAGGTGTTGGTGACCAGGGGACAGGCTTGCAGAATGTGTCCTTTGGTTGTTTAAATGACTATATATTCCTGAGTATTTTTGTGTACACTGCCCACCCCCCAACAAAAAAACCAACAGAGGGAATAGAAGCAAATACTGTTGAATGATGATGCACAGAGGAGATTTCATCATTGCAATGAAATGATGAATGCAAAACTGATGTGCCCCCATGTGAACTATCACTCAATTCACAATAAAAACTTTAAAAAGATGATCTTGAACAGAATTTTATTTGTATGTGATATTAATCACACTGTACGATGGTTTTCACATTTTATTGGGTCACCTTTATTTGGAATGGGCATAAATATGGATGTTATCCATTCATATTTCCATTCTGAATTTCTTGGCATAGATGAGCGAATTTCTCAAGTGCTGCATCAGTTTCTTGAAAAATTTCAATTTGTATTTCATCAATTCCCTGAGCTTTGTTCTTTGCCAATGCCTTCAGTGCACCTTAGACTTCTTTCTTAAGTGCCATTGGCTTTTAATCATATGCTAATTCTTGAAATGGTTGAACATCAACTATTTATTTGGTACTGTGACTCTGTGTATTTCTTCCATCTTATTTTTATGCTTTCTGTATCATTCAATATTTTGTGACAGAATCCTTCAATATTTCAGCTCGAGGCTTGAAATTTTCCTTCAGTTCCCTCAGCTTGAGAAATACTGAGCATATTTTTCCCTTTGATTTTCTAGCTACAAGTCTTTGCACATTTCATTATAATATTTGACTTTCTCTTCTTGAGCTGCCTTTTGACATTTTCTGTTTAGTTCTTTTACCTCCTTATTTCTTCCATTTACTTTAGCATCTCTATGCTGGAGAGTGAGTTTCAGAGTCTCTTCTGACATCCATTGTTGATCTTTTTCTTTTTTTCTTATCTTCTTAATGAATGTTTGCTTTCTTCCTCTATGATGTTCTTGATATTATCCCACAACTCTTCTGTCTTCAGTCTTTAGTGGTAATGCATCAAATCTGTTCTTGAGATGATCTGTAAATTCAGGTGGGATATGATCAAGGTTACACTTTGACTCTTGTGGACTTGTTTTAATTCTCTTCAGCTCCAATATGACTTGCAATGAGTAATTGATGGTCTGTTTCACAGTCTGCCCCTAGTGCAATTTTGGCTAATGGTAGGGAGCTTTTCCATGGTAAATCCCACAGATGTAATCAATTTGATTTCTGGGTATGGCTAATAGTGAGGTACAGGTGTATAGTTGTCTTTTACTTACGTATTTTTTTAAAAAAAGATATTCTCAATGAAGAAATTATTGGTCTTGCAAAATTCTATTATGCATTTACTAGCATCATTTCTGTCACCATGGCCATAATTTCCTGATCCTTCCTCTTTGTTTCCCACCTTTGTATTCCAATCACCAGTAATTATCAATACATCTGTGCATGTTTGATCCATTTCAGACTGAATAAGTTGGTATAATTATTCAATTTCATTATCACTGGATTTAGTGGTTGGTGCATAAATTTGAATACTAGTAGTATTTATTAACTGGTCTTCTTGTAGACGTATGGATATTGTCATAGCACAGACAGGATTTTACGTTAAGATAGATCTTGAAATGTTCTCTTTGATGAAGAATGCAAAGCCATTCCTCTTCAATTTGTCATTTCTGGCATGGTAAGCCATGTGATTTTCAGATTCAAAATGTCCAATACAAGTCCATTTCAACTCACTTATGTTTAGGATATCAATCTTTATATATTCAATTTCATTTTTCACAACTTCTACTTTTTCTGAATTCATAATTTGTGTATTTCATATTCTGATTATTATTGGATGTTTGCAGTTTTTTCTCCTTGTTTTGAATTGTGTCTCATCAATGAGTGAAAATGTCTAAAGATTTACTCCTTTCCCATCATCATGGTCGACTGTACTTTGAGGAGGCAGCTCTTCCGCAGTCATATTTTGAGTGGCTTGCAACCTGAGAAATTAATCTTCGGGCACTATACCTGAAATTATTTTGGTGCTATTCATCATGTTCCAATATTCAATATGTTGGTGATATTTGATAGTTTCCAGTACTATTATGAAGTTTTCAGTGACTAAGCATTCAGAAGTAGCTTGCCTCTCCTTGTTCTTCATCTGTCACAGTCTGGAATCTCAACTAAAATCTGTCCACCATGGGTGTAGACTGGTAGTATTTGAAATACCAGTGACATAGTTTACAGCATCACAGCAACACGGATGCCACCAGAGTATAACAAACTGATAGACGAGTGGTGGAACTTATTGATATTATATAAATAAATCATTTAACAATAACAAATATAAATTTTCTACAAAGTTCCTAAATTAACAATTATTTGTTAATTCACTTATGATCCAAAACTGATGGTATTGAAGTCTAAACTGCATTAAAGACATTTATAAAAAACAAGATTCCAGGAATTTATGGAATATTAATTGAAATGTTTCAACAAACTGATGCAGAGCTAACAGTACTCACCAGTCTATGCCAAGCCACCATTCATATGTCAGTTTGTTGTTCTGTGGGCTTGCTTGTTTCTATGATTCTGGAAGCTGTGCCACAGGTATTTTAAATACCATCAGGGTCACTCACAGTGGACAGGTTTCAACTGAACTTCTGGACAAAAACAGACTAGAAAAGAGTTATAGTCTAGTTCCAAACATATAGTCACTGATAATCTTATGAATAGTAGTGGAAAACTGTCAGCACCAGAATATTGAATATTGAAACATGATGGAGAGCATCAGACTATTGTCAGATATTGTGCTAGAAGATAAACCTATCAGGTTGGAAGGCACTCAAAATACGACTGGAGTAAAGCTCCCTCTTCAAAGTAGAATTGACCATGATAATACAAATGGAGTAAAGCTTTCGAGACCTTCATCTGCTGATGGGACACAACTCAAAATGAAGAGAAACAGTAGTAAACAGCCACTAATAATAGGAACATGGAATGTACAAAGTATGGATCTAGGAAAATTGGAAATTGTCAAAAATAAAATGGAATCCATAAACATTGATATCTTAGGCATTAGTGAGCTGAAATGGACTGGTATTGGCCATTTAAAATCTGACAGTCACATGGTTTACTCTGTTAGAATGACAAATTGAAGGGGAACAGTGTTGCATTTATCATCAAAATGAATATATCATAATCTGTCTTGAAGTACAATGCTGTTGATGATAAGATAATATTCATATGCCTACAAGGAAGACCAGTTCATACCACTATTATTCTAACTTACACATCAACCATTAAAGCCAGTGATGAAGAAATTGAAGAATTATACCAACTTCTTCAGTCTGAAATTGATCAAACATGCAGTCAAGTTGCATTGATAATTACTGGTTATTAGAATTCAAAGGTTGGAAACAAAGAGGAAGGATCAGTAGCAGGAAAATTTGGTCTTGGTGACAGAAACAATGCTGGAGATGGCGTAACAGAATCTTGCAAAACCAATGACTTCTTCACTGTAAATACCATTTTAAAATAACATAAAGGATGATTATACACATGGTCCACACCAGATGGAATACACAGAAATCAAATTAATTACATCTGTGGAAAGAGACGGTGGAAGAGATCCATATCATCAGCTAAAGTAAGGTCAGGGGCAAACTGAAACAGACCATCAATTGTTCATATGCAAGTTCAGGCTGACACTCAAGAAAATAAAAACAAGTCCAAGAGGACCACAATATGACCTTGAACATATCCCACCTAAATTTAGAGATCATTTGAAGAACAGATTTGATGCATTAGGCAATAAAAACCATAGACTAGAAGTGCTGTGGGATGACATCAAGAAAATCACACAAGAAGGGAGTAAAAGATCATTAAGAAGACAAGAAAGAAGGAAAAGACCAAAATGGATGTCAGAAGAGACTCTGAAACTTGCTCTCCAGCATAGTGATACTTAAGTAAATGGAAGAAATGAGGAGGTAAATGAACTGAACAGAAAATGTCAAAGAGCAGCCTGAGAAGACAAAGTCAAATATTATAATAAAATATGCAAAGACCTGGCATTAGAAAACCAAAGAAAGAAGAGCATGCTCAGCATTTTTCAAGCTGAGGGAACTGAAGAAAAAATTTCAAGCCTCTAGTTGAAATATTGAAGGATTCTATGGTTTGGTGCTGTGAGTTAATGTGCTGGACTACAAAGTCGGTTTGAACCACCAAGTTGGCAGTTCAAGTTCACCAGTTCCTCCTTGGAAACCCCATACAGGATCACTATGGGTCAGAGCCAACTAAAAGGCACTTAACAACAACAATAAAGGGGTAAAATATTGAAGGAAGGAACGCACAGAGTCACTGTACCAGAAAGAGATGATTATTTCAAGAGTTAGATTATGATCAAAAGCCAATGATCCTGAAGGAAGAAGTTCAAGGTGCATTGAAGGCATTGGCAAAAAACAAAGCACCAGGAACTGATAAAATGCAAATTGAAATCTTCCAGCAAACTGATACAGCACTGGAGGTATTCACTCATCTATGCCAAGATATTTGGAAGACAACTACCAGGCCAACTAACTGGAAGAGATCCATGTTTGTGCCCCTTCCAAAGAGAGATGATCCAACAGAACGGGGAATAGCATCAAAATATCATTAATATAACATGCAAGTAAAATTTTGCTAAAGATAATACAAAAATGTCTGCAACCATACATTGATAGAGAACTTCCAGCCAGATTCAGAAGAGGACATGGAATGGGGGACATCATTGCTGGTGTCAGATGGATCTTGGCTGAAATACCAGAAAGATGTTTATCAGTGCTTTATTGACCATGCAAATGCTTTTGATTGTGTGGATCATGACAAGTTATGGACAACATTGCAGAGTTTGAATATTCTGGAACACTTAATTGTGCTCATGAGGAACCTGTATATAGGCCAAGAGGCAGTTGTTCCAACAGAACAAGGGAACATCAAATGTTTTAAAATTAGGAAAGATGTGTGCCAGGGTTGTATTCTTTCCCCATTATTCAAATTGTATGATGAGAAGATACCCAAAAATCTGGGTTATATGAGGAAGAATGTGGCATCAGGATTGTAGGAAGACTCATTAACAACCTGAGATATGCAGACGATACAACCTTGCTTGCTGAAAGTGAAGAGGACTACTTACTTATGAAGATCAAACACCACAGCCTTCAGTATGGTTTGTACTTCAATGTAAAGAAAGCAAAAATCCTCACCACTAGAACAATAAATAACATCCATATAAAAGGAGGAAAGATTGAAGTTGTCAAAGACTTCATTTTGCATGGATGAACCATCAAACATGTTGCATTAGATAAATCTGCTGCACAAGACCTCTTTAAAGTATTCAATAGCAAAGGCATTAGTTTGAGGACTAAGGTGCACCAACCCATGATATTTTAAATAACCTCATATGCATATGAAAATTGGACAGTGAGTAAAGAAGACCATAGAAGAACTGATGCATTTGAGTTATGGATTTGAAGGAGATTATTAAAAGTATTATGAATTACCAAAAGAACAAACAAATCTGTGTTGGAAAAAGTGCAGCCAGAATGCTCCTTGGAAACCACGATGGCAAGATTTTGTCTCTCATACTTCAGACATATTATCAGGAGGGACCAGTCCCTGGAGAAAGATATCATGATTGGTAAGACAGAGAGTCAGTGAAAAAGAGGAAGCCCCCCAATGAGATGGGTTGGCACAGTGGCAGCAGCAATGGGCACAAGTGTAGCAATAGTTGTGAGGTTGATGCAGGACTGGGCAGTGTTTCTGTCTGTTGTGCACTGGGTTGCTATGAGTTGGTACTGATATCATGGCAACTAACAACAAGTCTATGTTGAGAAATCTGGAAGCACTAGTGGTTACACAGTTCTATAAGCATCAGTGGCGTCATGGAAGAAAATAGTTAGGGAATTGCTCTTGTAAAGATTACAGGCCAGGAAAATCAATGGGATAGTTCTAATTTGTCACATAGGTTCATGATGAGTCAAAATGGACTCAATGGCATCTAACAATGACAATGTGTTATGAATTATATTGTATCTCACAAAAGATAAAGGAAGTACTTGTGATATGGCCTCATTTACAAAGGCTCTTAGCAGATGTAAAATGAGATTATTAAAGTGAGCCTTGCTCCAACATGGACTGTAAATGCAATTGATAAAATTTTCTTTATGAGTGGAAGATAAAATAGAGGAGGGACAGAGAAACACACACAAAGGGAAGAAGAACACGTGAAGATGGAGGCAGAGACTAGAGCGATGCTGCCACAAGCCCAGGGATACCTGGGGCTACCACAAAGTGGAAAAAGCAAGAAAGGATAGCCCCCCAGAAACTTCAGAAAGTTCATGGCCCAGTCTACACCTTGTTTGTAGATTTCTAGCTCCCAGAACTGTGAAAGTGTAAATATCTATTATTTAAAGTTATTCTATTTTATGGTAATTTCTTACAGTAGCCCTAGGAAACTACTATATACTGGAAACGAAGCAAGCTGGGATGCTTGGCCTTTAAAGCAAGTATTAAAGAAAGTGTTATCCCAGCAATCATTATAGTTTCCCAGGAAATGGATGACCATATAGGAATATGCTACAAAGAATACATAGGATGTAATTGACAAGCCTCCTCCAAGGAAAATAGAAATCCAGTTGACCTTTCTGGTGTCCCCTGACTCAGCATTTGCTTAGACTGATCATTTGTATACATTCCATGCAGTAGAATTTTTACTTCGTAATAAAAACATGGCAAGACGGGATATACACGTTTCATGCATTTTAATGTCCTAATATTTGTTAACTTGGAATCAAATATAAAATATATCCAGTTTTAGCACCCAGCAAGCTGAATGCCTGGCCATCTGTTCATGTCCAGCTTTTATACTTCTTAGTCATTTCACTTCCACTTTTAATCATAACTGCCACTTTTATTCTGATGGCAGAAATCCTGAGGCCCTTTTTAATGTCTTTTTCAGTTGTCCTGACCCTTGGTTCTTTTTAAATGATGGTTTCATCTCACTTGCTTTTATGTTTATATCTTAAACTCAAGAGGTATTTTCTTGAATAATAAAATTTTATTTTCCTTTTCTCTGTCTCATTTTTCTTTTTTTCCCATTGGTTTACTAAGTCCCTATTCTGAGCCCAGGACTGTATATTTCTTGCATGTCTTACTCTCTCCATTACATCCTAGTTGAAGCTTTCAATCACATTATTCTATTGCACGTTATAATTTTGCTTTCACATTGCCACCTACTCTACTTAATTAAATAATTTGTTGACACACTCAGATTTCTGTTTACTCTAGTTCAGGTGTTCCAGCCAAGATAATTACAGTCAGGGTTTCATGACCTGCCCATGGTAAAATGTTGAAATAAGAAAAAATGTGCTTTTGAGTTTCCTTATAGTACTTACCAACCCTAATTCCTCTCTTGTCTCCTTTTTCACCTTTTTCCCTGTTTCCTCTCAATCTAGTTTCCTTATAGTACTTACCAACCCTAATTCCTCTCTTGTCTCCTTTTTCACCTTTTTCCCTGTTTCCTCTCAATCTATAATGTCCAGCTATTCTGGACATTCTCATCCATCTCTGATTTTAAATATTCTTCTTTATGGTCCTTAAGCTTTACTATTGTTTCATAATACTTTATTAAATATGTCTCTATATAGTTTTTAAATATAGTGAAATTAGTAAAATCTCAATCCTATTATTCCCACTAAAATATTAATAAGTGAGAAACCTGTCAATTCTTAAGCACCAATTTAGGTTCCGTTCTGTTGGGTTAAGAAATGCTCAAGACATCGTGGGAGGTGCTAGGGATATGAAGATGAATGAGACACCAATCTGAAGCATTAAGTTTAGTAAGAGTCTCTGGTTGGTGCAAATAGTTAACAAAATAAGCTGCTAATGTGAAGTTGGTAGTTGAAGTCCACTAAGAGATACCTTGGAAGGAAGGTCTAGAGATTTACTTCGAAAAAATCAGCCACTGAAACACCTATGGAGAATAGTTCTGTTCTGACATGTAAGGTTACCATAAGTTGGCATTTATGCAACAGCAACCAAGTCAGTTTCTTTATTTGGAAATAAAGAAAACAGACACCGAAACAGAAAATTATAACATCATGTGATGAATTCCATGACAATTATGCGTACAGACCTGGGAAACACAGTATCAGACAATTACTCTCAGCCATTTTCTCTGCATCTACTTGGGTGAGTCAAAAATTATCCACACTCTGGTTACATTAAAATGTCCATCACGTCCATGTCTAATGACAACATTGAGCGTGCATGTGAAATGATTCTGTTAAATAGACGAGTGACATTAGATTATGTGGCAAATCATTTGCAAATCAGCCATGGCTTCACTTATGAAACAATCCATTACAGACTTGGGTTTTGAAAAGTTCTTGCAAGATGGCTACCAAAACAACTCACGGAAGAGCATAAACAGGGCATTTGGACATCCACAAACAAAATTTGGATCGTTACTCAAAGAAATGTAAAAGTTTCTTTAAAAAAATTGTTACTGGTGACAAGACATGGATTCATCACTATGCCAGCCAGAGAGTAAGCAGCACAAACAGAATAACCAAGAAAAAGAAAAAAGTTCAAAAGTCAACCATCCACTGGAAAATTGATGCTTACAGTTTTCTGGGATTATCAACAGCCAGTACTGGAACACTCTGTACTGAGGAAAAGAGTCAACAATGAACAGTGCTCATTACAGTAAGATGTTCACTTAAGAGCTAAAGCCTGAATCTCTGATTAAAAGGAGAGGACAGCTATCCAAGGGCATTGTGATCTTACATTACAATGCACATCCCTACACCTCTGCCCACATTTTTGACACTCTGCAAAAACTTCATTTTGAGGTGTTAAAGCATTCTCTGATCTTTCATCATTGGACTTTTACCTGTTTGGTCCCCTGAAAGTAGCCATTGTTGTTACATTGTTGTTAAGGGCCATCGAGTTGTTTCTGACCCATAGCAACCCTGTGTAGGGTTTCCAAGAAGCAGCTGGTGAGCTTGAACAACCGACCTTGCAGTTTAAATGACTTTGCAATCTGACACATTAGCCCACAGCGTCACATCAGGACTTCCTTGGAGGATGAAAATTCACCTCTGATGAAGTAAAGAGCATTTCATCTATAGCTCACAGATCAGCCTAAAACACTTTTTAATAAAGGGATGTGAAATCTTGTTGACAGATGGTCAAGTGTATTACAAAGCAAGGAGATTATGTAAATTATATTAAATTATGTATTT